>NC_081540.1:17641182-17846182 GCF_030273125.1 Centropristis striata
TTAATATTTTATAAATATTCTTTATATTAATATTTATAATATAAGTATTATTATATTTAAATATCCATCATATATTCTGTATAACATCATATGTACAGTATATTTGTTCATATTTTATCATTATTGTATTCCATATGTTTTGGGTACTTATCTACATGGGTTTCTAGGCCTGTACTGTGTTGTGTATGTGCTCGTGCACGAGGTCACGTGCACGTGGTCACGTGCATGTGTATGTGTGACAGTATGAGTAGACTACACAGATATGGGGTATCACCTTTGACCCAAAAATATTGTGTTCATTTGGACTCTAGTCTTAATAAATGTGTTTTAATGCCTGTGAAACATGGCAGAATCTGTATCATTTTCTTTAAAGCCCTTTTTCTCAAAACTAACTTTTGATAACAGTCGAACTTTGTATGATCATATCTCATGGAATATTTGGCGTAGAAACATAATGTTGGTATTGACATGACGCCAAGAGTCTCCTCTTTACAGACATATCAAAATCTTAAAATGTGTTTCGGGGTCAATGTGACTCATTTTGATGGAGCAGGTCACATATTATTGCTAAGAAAGAGATAAATGACCTTCATTTATTCTTTGTTTTAATACAACAATATTTGAGTCACAATTTATTTGGCTGAAATGCTTGTGAGCAGGCGGGCACACTTTGACGTCCACTCCACATCCAAAGACTAGCATTACTCAACAGCCCTTTATGCACAACATATTGACATCCCTTCTAATGCACAACATGGGTCAAAAATGACCCGCATTAATTTCCCATGTTATTAAATGCTGCTGTGTGTTTCGGTGCTCTATCTTTTGATATCAACTTATTTTATGATTGAATATTCCAAGTATTCTTTAAATGTCTTGTTTTTGATAAACAACAGATCATTATTTCCATTTTGTCTCCATACTTTATGAAGAAAAAAAGGTTTTGTATTATTACATAGCTAACTACTTGGCTAAGTATTGCTAAGCTAACTACTTAGCCAAGAAGTTAGCTAAGTAGTTAGCTTAGCAAGCTACTTAGCTAAAAAAAATGGATATGGGTCATTTTTGACCCATGTTGTGCATTAGAAGAGTAGTGACACAAAAAGGGATTTTATTAAAAAACGAATAAAGGAAAACATAAAATTAGGATGTATGATGATCAAAAACAAACTAATTGAGGAAAACCTGGAATACTGGCAAGGCAAGGCAAGGCAAGTTTATTTGTATAGCACAATTCAACACAAGGTAATTCAAAGTGCTTTACATACAAATTAAAACAGCAAGGCACAATTGAAAATAGTAAAAACAGTCAATTAAAACAGGGAAATAGAAATAAAAATATAAATAAGATAAAATAAGATACAGCAGGATAAGAAAAGAGATAAAGTAATAAAAAGCACAAGTCAAACATTGCATAGTTAAAAAGTAAGGGCAGTAGAGTAGAGCAGATAAGTGTTAAAGTTAAGAGTACGCTGCAGTAAACAATAGTGTTTTTAGTCCTGATTTAAAGGAGCTGACCGTTTGGGCAGACCTCAGATCTACAGGTAGTTTGTTCCACAGGTGAGGAGCATAATAACTGAAAGCTGCCTCACCCCGCTTAGTTCTTGTTCTTGGGACACGCAACAAGCCAGTTCCAGATGACCTAAGGGGTCTGGATGCTTCGTAGAGAGGTAGCAGATCAAGCATGAATTTGGTCCGAGACCATTCAGAGCTTTGTAGACCAGCAGTAAGATTTTAAAATCTATCCTCTGACTCACAGGAAGCCAGTGTAGTGATTTAAGGACCGGTGTAATATGGTCCAGTTTCCTCGTGTTTGTGAGGACTCTGGCGGCAGCGTTCTGGATCAGCTGCAGCTGCCTGATTGATTTTTTGTTAAGACCTGTGAAGATGCCATTGCAGTAATACAACCTACTAAAAATAAATGCATGGATAAGATTTTCCATGTCTTGTTTGGACAGAAGCCCCTTAATTCTAGCTATGTTTTTCAGGTGGTAATAGGCAGATTTAGTGATAAGCTTTAGATGGCTGTTAAAGTTCAGGTCTGAGTCAATAATTACATCAAGATTTCTGGCTTGATTTGTAGCTGTCAATGACATAGAGCCAAGGTGAGCGCTTATCTTAGACCTTTCATTTTTAGGGCCGAAAATGATCACCTCTGTCTTGTCTGCATTTAGCTGGAGAAAGTTCTGGCACATCCACTCATTGATTTGATGAATACAGTTACTCAATGAGAGTAAGGGACTGAAGTCATGTGAGGACACTGAAATGAAGAGTTGTAGCTAGCGGTAGCGTATAGATGTTGAATAGAAGCGGCCCGAGAATGGACCCTTGAGGAACCCCACATGTGATCTTAGTTCGCTCAGACTCATGGTTTCCAATTGACACAAAAAAGTTCCTATCTTGTAAGTAAGATTTGAACCATTGTAGCACAGTGCTGGTGAGTCCCACCCACTGTTCCAGTCTGCTGACTAGTATGTTATGATGCAGCAAATGCAGCACTGAGATCCAGTAAAACCAGGACAGACGATTTGCCTGCATCAGTGTTCAGATGACTATCATTTAAGACTTTGATAAGTACAGTCTCAGTGCTGTGGTGTCGCCAGAATCCAGACTGAAATGTGTTAAAAAGATCGTTTTGCATCATAAAAGTATGAATTTGCTCAAAAACAACCTTTTCAATGATTTTCCCCAGAAATGGCAGATTTGACATTGGCCTATAGTTACTAATTTTTATGGAATCCAGATTTGATTTTTTTAGAAGAGGTTTTATTACAGCAGTTTTTAAAGCCTGTGGAAACTGTCCTGCTTGGAGAGAAGTATTTATTATCTGCAGTACATCCGGAGCTATGCAGTTGAAAACTGTTTTTAAAAAGTTTGAGGGGAGAATATCAAGGCAGCTGGTTGTGGGCTTTAATTTTGAAACCGTTTCCGCTAATATTGTGTAATCTAGGAGGCTAAAATGTCCTAGCTTGACTAGAGGATGGGAAGGCACCAGTGTTATCATTCCTGAGCTGGAGCTGCACACTGCTTGTCTTATCTGTAATATTTTGTTTGTGAAAAAGGCTGCAAAGTCATTGCATGACTTGCTAGACAGCAGTTCAGGAGGGACTGATGCTGTGGGATTTGTCAGTCTGTCTACTACAGAAAAAAGTGTGCAGGCATTATTACTGTTTCTATTGATAATCTCTGAAAAATATAACTTCCTTGCATTCTTCAGTTCCTGATTATAGTTGCGAAGACCCTCTTTATAAATGTTGTAATATACCTGGAGTTTGTTCTTTCGCCACCTGCGTTCAGCTTGTCTACATACTTTTTTCTGTGCTTTAACCAGTGTGGCGTTTCTCCAGGGTGACTTTTTCCTTCCCGACAGAACTTTGGTCTTAATTGGGGCGATAGAGTCGATAACAGTCATGACATTGGAACTAAAACTGTTAACAAGGTCATCAACTAGAGCTGAGGGCAGGGTTGGTGATGGTGTGAAATCCTGGGTGAATAATGCACAAGTGTTTTCATTCATATAGCGCTTCCTGATTACCTCTGCTTCACCTTTTGTAGGATTGGCAAGGGTGGTCATTTTAAACAAAACACAGTAGTGATCAGAAAGAGCAACATCATTGACCACAACCTCAGAGATATTAAGACCTTTGGTAATAATTAGATCTAATATGTGTCCTCTGTTTTGTGTTGGATCTGTGACATGCTGAGAAAGCCCAAAGTTATCCAGAATATTTAAAAGTTCTTTAGCACACCCATCTTCAGGATTATCAACATGAATGTTAAAATCACCTACTAAAACAACACAGTCAAAATCCATGCACACAACAGACAGTAGTTTGGCAAAGTCATCAAAAAACCTTGCATCATATTTGGGGGGTCTGTAGATGGTCAAATAGATTGCTCTATAGGGTGATTTTAACTGAATGGCAACATATTCAAAGAAGAATGAAGAATGAAGAAAATAATTTATTGCAAAGATATAGAACATAAAAACTCTATCGGGTCACTTTAGACCCATGTTGTGCATCAAAGGGTTAAACATAAAAAATACATCAAGCATTTTTGTATTCCTACATATAAAATCTAATCCTGTCTAATCTCTTAAGAAAAAAATCCTTAAGAACTATCTACTGAAAAGTCAGGTGACTGCGTATAAATTAAATGTAATTTGAGATGGATTAGAGGGTTAAATACTGGACTTACACCTGGTAGACCAGAGTTTGTGTGTCGTGATAAAGATGTTACTAGATTTTGATGAACACAGACGTCGACACAACTTAATTTTTGGTGCTATAACATGCCATAACAGACCCTCGTTATGACATTCAAATAGCTGTAATCAAATGTCTCAGTGATGGCTGGTAGTGCACAAGTATTTGCTATGAAAAGATTTTGTGAAGCAATCGTACACTCCCTCTGTTCGGCCAAGCGTGAATGTTGAATGTGAGTAGACAGAAAAGCATCCATATGCGACAAGTTGCGAATGAGAACGAGAGCCATGTGGAGCCAATCCCAGCTCAGATAAGCTTAAATATGCCCTGAATGCAGTAAACAGCAACTTGAATTTTATTTTCAAAGTTTGTTTTCTTACCTCAGGCTGTAGTCACTTAGATTCAAGCAGATGGCAGGCAGAAAGCAGCTTCTGGATGGACAGACTCCTTAAAGTTCAGCTTGCACAACTTGTCTTCCTTTTATATCTCCTGTGCAGCATCAGAAAAAAATTAATCTACTTCTGAAGCCATGCACCTCTTTTCACTTCCTCCCTGGCAGTAGTCCAAGAGTCTTCAAGGGACTTCAGGGATACTAGACCAGACTTGAATAGTTTACATTTCACATTTACATTGATGGAAATAATTCTTTGATCCCCTGCCGATTTTGTGATTTTTTCTTAATCTTCCCACTGACAAATAAATGAATGGTTTATAACTTTAATGGTAGGTTTACTTTAACAGTGAGAGACAGAATACAAAAAATATCCAGAAAATCACATTATATGAAAGTTATACATTTATTTGCTTTAAATTGAGTGAATGAGTGGTATCTAGTTTTACCGTGTCCTGTCTGCCTCCATGGAAAAAAACGGTCCTGATAGAGGTAGAAAACATTTCCTATTGTCCAAAAAAAAATCTTAACCTACAGCTATTTTATTATGTTAGTCCACTAAAGATTGGAAATAACATGCCGTATATTAAACAACTGTTAATATGTTTTGAAAAATGTTATTTTCACAAGGAAAAAAATGGTCAGGAACCAAGCCAACTTTCCCGCACTTTAGTACCGACTCTTAACAAAGAAAGTGAAAATGCCTTGATCTGTTCAAACACTTCATTGATCATCATTGATAGGAGGCCATTTCAATTATACATGTTCTGCTTGGTCCTGTTTGTTGTTGTTTTTTACAGCTAAATTCATAAATCAACTAGCTTTATCTGCCTTTTTTTTTATGTGATTGTTCCCTCTTGGTGGCTTTTCAAGGGTTCACTCAGTCATGACTTCCTTATTCCTTAAACATTAAATGAGCAGGGGGATTCCTGCACAGATGATCATAGGCAGATAGTGCTTATCAAATCTAGAAGAGAATGGGTTTGGACCTCCTGCTTAAATTCCCTCAGCATGTCTTCATACTTGTCCATTGCATACCATGCAGTTCATTCCAAGTCCTTTATTGACCATGGTTTGTTATAAGGGAGATTCAGACAAGATGTCTGCTATACAAAGATAACATCACTAAATGCCTGAAGTTTGCCAAACTATGACACAAAATTACTGGGAGAATGTTTAGTGATGAAACTAAGGCTGAATTATTCATGAAGAACACGCAGTACTATGCATGGTGTAAAAAGGTCTTGCATTCCAACATGATGACATCATCCCAACAGTGAAGTATGATGGAGGAGCATCATGACTTGGGGCGTTTTGCTGCCTCAGGGCCTGGACCACTTACTATCATTGAGGGAAAATGTATTCCCAATTTTATCAAGGTATTTGTTAGAGCATGGGCTATTAAAGCCTCCAACGCTCACCCGGGATCTTTGGCCTAAACTTGGTCTTACAAAACACTCAGAACAAATGAATAAAGTTAACCATTTATTGAACGAATAATAGCCAAATGCAATGCTCAGCGCTGGACTCTGCAATGTGATCTCAATGGCACCACAAGACAGAGTGATTACAAATGTTACACTCCTCTTCTTGGGTTAGGCAAACCCCGTACATTTGGGTGGGCTTTTTAACGCAATTGGTCAATTTTTTGTGGGATGCTCTCGGTTGCCCCCCTTAACCGTGCATCTGGGGATTTGACATCTCCTTCACCTTTCAAATTTATGTCTGTATTTGTGTCTACACGATTCCACTATGTTGATCTGTTCTGTATGTCACAGCCCGGCTCTAAAACTGTGACAAAGATGGGAGACCAGACCATAAAGTGAAATAATCTCAAACATTTATTCTCAGCTCAGAAATAATAACAAAAGAGAATGTATATATATATATATATATATATATATATATATATATATATATACACAGTACAATACAATACAATGCAATACAATACAGTGGAAGACAATACATTACAATGCAATAAAAAACAATACAATACAATACAACACAATACAATACAATGCAATTAATATAAATGCATATATGGGTTCCTGCCAAAACATTTTCATTAAATGTAAAGTGTAAACCCCCCACTGATCTTCTTGGTTCATGTACTTTGCGTACAGTAGAGGACCGACTCATGCATAAGGTTACTAGCACCTTGTGGCTGGATGCATGTGTCCCCATGTCATCTTTGGAGGTAATCCTGCATGGTCTGTAGTTAGCAACAATGATGACCATCAAACCTCATTTAGGTTGATATAGTGACAATATTTGGTTCAAAAGGAAATAAATTATTCTAATAAATTATACTGATTCTGCCAAGTTCGTTCCCTTGGCTGTAGTTTTCCTAGTTAAGAGGGTAAAAGTTATTCCTGCCATTTACCCACACTTTAATACATTTCTTAAGCTTCAGGTTCGGAGCATTGGACAGGTTTCCACCAAAACATATTCATTAAATGTAAAGTGTAAACCGCCCACTGATCTTCTTGGTTCATGTACTTTGCGTACAGTAGAGAACCGACTCATGCATAAGGTTACTAGCACCTTGTGGCTGGATGCATGTGATCCCAAGTCATCTTTGGAGGTAATCCTGCATGGTCTGTAGTTGGCAACAATGATGACCATCAGACCTTATTTAGGTTGATATAGCGACAATATTTGGTTCAAAAGGAAACAAATTATTCCAGTAAAGGATTCTGATTCTGCCAAGCTTGTTCACTTGGTTGTAGTTTCGCTACTTAAGAGAGTAGAAGGTTATCCCTGCCGTTTACCCACACTTTAATACATTTCTTAAGTTTCAGGTTGACAGCACTGGACAGAAATCACATTGCATCATCACCTGCTGTGTGCTTCAAGTCAACATAATTCGTATATGGGTTTCTACCAACACATTTTCATTAAATGTAAAGTGTAAACCTCCCACTGATCTTCTTGGTTCATGTACTTTGCGTACAGTAGAGAACCGACTCATGCATAAGGTTACTAGCACCTTGTGGCTGGATGCATGTGTCCCCATGTCATCTTTGGAGGTAATCCTGCATGGTCTGTAGTTAGCAACAATGATGACCATCAGACCTCATTTAGGTTGATATAGTGACAATATTTGGTTCAAAATGAAACAAATTCTACTTGTAAAGGATTCTGATTCTGCCAAGCATCTTTCCTTGGTTGTAGTTTTGCTAGTTTAGAGGGTAACAGTTGTTCCTGCGTTTACCCAAATCATCTGCTTTTCCCAATCAACATAATTTGTATATGGGTTTCTCCCAACACATTTTCATTAAATGTAAAGTGTAAACCTCCCACTGATCTTCTTGGTTCATGTACTTTGCGTACAGTAGAGAACAGACTCATGCATAAGGTTACTAGCACCTTGTGGCTGGATGCATATGTCCCCATGTCATCTTTGGAGGTAATCCTGCATGGTCTGTAGTTAGAAAAAAATGATGACCATCAAACCTCATTTAGGTTGATATAGTGACAATATTTGGTTCAAAAGGAAATAAATTATTCTAATAAAGTATACTGATTCTGCCAAGCTTGTTCCCTTGGCTGTAGTTTTCCTAGTTAAGAGGGTAATAGTTATTCCTGCCATTTACCCACACTTTAATACATTCCTTAAGTTTCAGGTTCAGAGCATTGGACAGGTTTCTACCAAAACATTTACATTAAATGTAAAGTGCAAACCCCCCACTGATCTTCTTAGTTCATGTACTTTGCGTACAGTAGAGAACCGACTCATGCATAAGGTTACTAGCACCTTGTGGCTGGATGCATGTGTCCCCATGTCATCTTTGGAGGTAATCCTGCATGGTCTGTAGTTAGCAACAATGATGACCATCAAACCTCATTTAGGTTGATATAGTGACAATATTTGGTTCAAAAGGAAACAAATTCTTCTCGTACAGGATGCTAATTCTGCCAAGCTTGTTCACTTGGTTGTAGTTTCGCTACTTAAGAGAGTAGAAGGTTATCCCTGCCGTTTACCCACACATTAATACATTTCTTAAGTTTCAGGTTGACACCACTGGACAGAAATCACATTGCATCATCACCTGCTGTGTGTTTCAAATCAACATGATTCGTATATGGGTTTCTACCAACACATTTTCATAAATGTAAAGTGTAAACCCCCCACTGATCTTCTTGGTTCATGTACTTTGCGTACAGTAGAGAACCGACTCATGCATAAGGTTTCTAGCACCTTGTGGCTGGATGCATGTGTCCCCATGTCATCTTTGGAGGTAATCCTGCATGGTCTGTAGTTAGCAACAATGATGACCATCAGACCTCATTTAGGTTGATATAGTGACAATATTTGGTTCAAAATGAAACAAATTCTACTTGTAAAGGATTCTGATTCTGCCAAGCATCTTTCCTTGGTTGTAGTTTTGCTAGTTTAGAGGGTAACAGTTGTTCCTGCTTTTACCCAAATCATCTGCTTTTCCCAATCAACATAATTTGTATATGGGTTTCTCCCAACACATTTTCATTAAATGTAAAGTGTAAACCCCCCAATGGTCTTCTTGGTTCATGTACTTTGCGTACAGTAGAGAACCGACTCATGCATAAGGTTACTAGCACCTTGTGGCTGGATGCATTAGTCCCCATGTAATATTGGGTTCAAAAGGAAACAAATTCTTCTCGTAAAGGATTCTAATTCTGCCAAGCTTGTTCACTTGGTTGTAGTTTTGCTAGTTAAGAGGGGAGAACGTTATCTCTGCTGTTTACCCACACTCAAATACATTTCTTCAGTTTCAGGTTGACAGCACTGGACAGAAATCACATTGCATCATCACCTGCTGTGTGTTTATAATCATGTGTTTTTCCCAATCAACATTATTCATGTATGGGTTTCTACCAAAACATTTTCATTAAATGTAAAGTGTAAACCTCCCACTGATCTTCTTGGTTCATGTACTTTGCGTACAGTAGAGAACCGACTCATGCATAAGGTTACTAGCACCTTGTGGCTGGATGCATGTGTCCCCATGTCATCTTTGGAGGTAATCCTGCATGGTCTGTAGTTAGCAACAATGATGACCATCAGACCTTATTTAGGTTGATATAGTGACAAGATTTGGTTCAAAAGGAAATAAATTATTCTAATAAAGTATACTGATTCTGCCAAGCTTGTTCCCTTGGCTGTAGTTTTCCTAGTTAAGAGGGTAATAGTTATTCCTGCCATTTACCCACACTTTAATACATTTCTTAAGTTTCAGGTTCAGAGCATTGGACAGGTTTCTACCAAAACATTTTCATTAAATGTAAAGTGCAAACCCCCCACTGATCTTCTTGGTTCATGTACTTTGCGTACAGTAGAGAACCGACTCATGCATAAGGTTACTAGCACCTTGTGGCTGGATGCATGTGTCCCCATGTCATCTTTGGAGGTAATCCTGCATGGTCTGTAGTTAGCAACAATGATGACCATCAGACCTCATTTAGGTTGATATAGTGACAATATTTGGTTCAAAATGAAACAAATTCTACTTGTAAAGGATTCTGATTCTGCCAAGCATCTTTCCTTGGTTGTAGTTTTGCTAATTTAGAGGGTAAAAGTTGTTCCTGCTTTTACCCAAATCATCTGCTTTTCCCAATCAACATAATTTGTATATGGGTTTCTCCCAACACATTTTTCATTAAATGTAAAGTGTAAACCCCCCACTGATCTTCTTGGTTCATGTACTTTGCGTACAGTAGAGAACCGACTCATGCATAAGGTTACTAGCACCTTGTGGCTGGATGCATGTGTCCCCATGTCATCTTTGGAGGTAATCCTGCATGGTCTGTAGTTAGCAACAATGATGACCATCAAACCTCATTTAGGTTGATATAGTGACAATATTTGGTTCAAAAGGAAACAAATTCTTCTCGTACAGGATTCTGATTCTGCCAAGCTTGTTCACTTGGTTGTAGTTTCGCTACTTAAGAGAGTAGAAGGTTATCCCTGCCGTTTACCCACACATTAATACATTTCTTAAGTTTCAGGTTGACACCACTGGACAGAAATCACATTGCATCATCACCTGCTGTGTGTTTCAAATCAACATAATTCGTATATGGGTTTCTCCCAACACATTTTCATTAAATGTAAAGTGTAAACCCCCCACTGATCTTCTTGGTTCATGTACTTTGCGTACAGTAGAGAACCGACTCATGCATAAGGTTACTAGCACCTTGTGGCTGGATGCATGTGTCCCCATGTCATCTTTGGAGGTAATCCTGCATGGTCTGTAGTTAGCAACAATGATGACCATCAGACCTCATTTAGGTTGATATAGTGACAATATTTGGTTCAAAATGAAACAAATTCTACTTGTAAAGGATTCTGATTCTGCCAAGCATCTTTCCTTGGTTGTAGTTTTGCTAGTTTAGAGGGTAACAGTTGTTCCTGCGTTTACCCAAATCATCTGCTTTTCCCAATCAACATAATTTGTATATGGGTTTCTCCCAAAACATTTTCATTAAATGTAAAGTGTAAACCTCCCACTGATCTTCTTGGTTCATGTACTTTGCGTACAGTAGAGAACAGACTCATGCATAAGGTTACTAGCACCTTGTGGCTGGATGCATGTGTCCCCATGTCATCTTTGGAGGTAATCCTGCATGGTCTGTAGTTAGAAAAAAATGATGACCATCAAACCTCATTTAGGTTGATATAGTGACAATATTTGGTTCAAAAGGAAATAAATTATTCTAATAAAGTATACTGATTCTGCCAAGCTTGTTCCCTTGGCTGTAGTTTTCCTAGTTAAGAGGGTAATAGTTATTCCTGCCATTTACCCACACTTTAATACATTCCTTAAGTTTCAGGTTCAGAGCATTGGACAGGTTTCTACCAAAACATTTACATTAAATGTAAAGTGCAAACCCCCCACTGATCTTCTTAGTTCATGTACTTTGCGTACAGTAGAGAACCGACTCATGCATAAGGTTACTAGCACCTTGTGGCTGGATGCATGTGTCCCCATGTCATCTTTGGAGGTAATCCTGCATGGTCTGTAGTTAGCAACAATGATGACCATCAGACCTCATTTAGGTTGATATAGTGACAATATTTGGTTCAAAATGAAACAAATTCTACTTGTAAAGGATTCTGATTCTGCCAAGCATCTTTCCTTGGTTGTAGTTTTGCTAGTTTAGAGGGTAACAGTTGTTCCTGCTTTTACCCAAATCATCTGCTTTTCCCAATCAACATAATTTGTATATGGGTTTCTCCCAACACATTTTCATTAAATGTAAAGTGTAAACCCCCCACTGGTCTTCTTGGTTCATGTACTTTGCGTACAGTAGAGAACCGACTCATGCATAAGGTTACTAGCACCTTGTGGCTGGATGCATTAGTCCCCATGTAATATTGGGTTCAAAAGGAAACAAATTCTTCTCGTAAAGGATTCTAATTCTGCCAAGCTTGTTCACTTGGTTGTAGTTTTGCTAGTTAAGAGGGGAGAACGTTATCTCTGCTGTTTACCCACACTCAAATACATTTCTTCAGTTTCAGGTTGACAGCACTGGACAGAAATCACATTGCATCATCACCTGCTGTGTGTTTATAATCATGTGTTTTTCCCAATCAACATTATTCATGTATGGGTTTCTACCAAAACATTTTCATTAAATGTAAAGTGTAAACCTCCCACTGATCTTCTTGGTTCATGTACTTTGCGTACAGTAGAGAACCGACTCATGCATAAGGTTACTAGCACCTTGTGGCTGGATGCATGTGTCCCCATGTCATCTTTGGAGGTAATTCTGCATGGTCTGTAGTTAGCAACAATGATGACCATCAAACCTCATTTAGGTTGATATAGTGACAATATTTGGTTCAAAAGGAAACAAATTCTTCTTGTAAAGGATGCTAATTCTGCCAAGCTTGTTCACTTGGTTGTAGTTTCGCTACTTAAGAGAGTAGAAGGTTATCCCTGCCGTTTACCCACACATTAATACATTTCTTAAGTTTCAGGTTGACACCACTGGACAGAAATCACATTGCATCATCACCTGCTGTGTGTTTCAAATCAACATAATTCGTATATGGGTTTCTACCAACACATTTTCATAAATGTAAAGTGTAAACCCCCCACTGATCTTCTTGGTTCATGTACTTTGTGTACAGTAGAGAACCGACTCATGCATAAGGTTACTAGCACCTTGTGGCTGGATGCATGTGTCCCCATGTCATCTTTAGAGGTAATCCTGCATGGTCTGTAGTTGGCAACAATGATGACCATCAGACCTTATTTAGGTTGATATAGTGACAATATTTGGTTCGAAAGGAAACAAATTCTTCTAGTAAAGGATTCTGATTCTGCCAAACTCTGCCAAACTAATAGTTATTCCTGCCGTTTACCCACACTTTAATACATTTCTTAAGTTTCAGGTTCAGAGAATTGGACAGGTTTCTACCAAAACATTTTCATTAAATGTAAAGTGTAAACCTCCCACTGATCTTCTTGGTTCATGTACTTTGCGTACAGTAGAGAACCGACTCATGCATAAGGTTACTAGCACCTTGTGGCTGGATGCATGTGTCCCCATGTCATCTTTGGAGGTAATCCTGCATGGTCTGTAGTTAGCAACAATGATGACCATCAAACCTCATTTAGGTTGATATAGTGACAATATTTGGTTCAAAATGAAACAAATTCTACTTGTAAAGGATTCTGATTCTGCCAAGCATCTTTCCTTGGTTGTAGTTTTGCTAGTTTAGAGGGTAATAGTTGTTCCCGTGTTTACCCAAATCATCTGCTTTTCCCAATCAACATAATTTGTATATGGGTTTCTCCCAACACATTTTCATTAAATGTAAAGTGTAAACCCCCCACTGATCTTCTTGGTTCATGTACTTTGCGTACAGTAGAGAACCGACTCATGCATAAGGTTACTAGCACCTTGTGGCTGGATGCATGTGTCCCCATGTCATCTTTGGAGGTAATCCTGCATGGTCTGTAGTTAGAAAAAAATGATGACCATCAAACCTCATTTAGGTTGATATAGTGACAATATTCGGTTCAAAAGGAAATAAATTATTCTAATAAAGTATACTGATTCTGCCAAGCTTGTTCCCTTGGCTGTAGTTTTCCTAGTTAAGAGGGTAATAGTTATTCCTGCCATTTACCCACACTTTAATACATTCCTTAAGTTTCAGGTTCAGAGCATTGGACAGGTTTCTACCAAAACATTTTCATTAAATGTAAAGTGTAAACCCCCCACTGATCTTCTTGGTTCATGTACTTTGCGTACAGTAGAGAACCGACTCATGCATAAGGTTACTAGCACCTTGTGGCTGGATGCATGTGTCCCCATGTCATCTTTGGAGGTAATCCTGCATGGTCTGTAGTTAGCAACAATGATGACCATCAAACCTCATTTAGGTTGATATAGTGACAATATTTGGTTCAAAAGGAAACAAATTCTTCTCGTAAAGGATGCTGATTCTGCCAAGCTTGTTCACTTGGTTGTAGTTTCGCTACTTAAGAGAGTAGAAGGTTATCCCTGCCGTTTACCCACACATTAATACATTTCTTAAGTTTCAGGTTTACACCACTGGACAGAAATCACATTGCATCATCACCTGCTGTGTGTTTCAAATCAACATGATTCGTATATGGGTTTCTACCAACACATTTTCATAAATGTAAAGTGTAAACCTCCCACTGATCTTCTTGGTTCATGTACTTTGCGTACAGTAGAGAACCGACTCATGCATAAGGTTACTAGCACCTTGTGGCTGGATGCATGTGTCCCCATTTCATTTTGAGAGGTAATCCTGTATGGTCTGTAGTTAGCAACAATGATGACCATCAGACCTTATTTAGTTTGATATAGTGACAATATTTGGTTCAAAATGAAACAAATTCTTCTAATAAATGTTACTGGTTCTGCCAAGCTCGTTTCCTTGGCTGTGGTTTCGCTAGTTAGCAATACAATACAATGCAATAAAAAGTAATGCAATACAATACAATGCAATAAAATACAAGACAATACAATTAAATACAATAAAATGCACTTAAAATGCAGGCATACATTTCAACAAATAAAAATGCCAATTTTGACACTACTGACAAGTGGACAAGTAAAAAAATCCCTTTTGTGAGGTAAAATTGGAAAATTATCACAGATATGTCAACAGAAAATAAATTAATCTAGACTTAAAAATAAATACGTCAATCATCACACTGCTTTCCAGTAGCCAAAATATTAAATAACTTAGATTCAGCACGTCGATCCCTACGAAAGGCGTCCACTTTCACAAATGGTAGACATTCCTCCCATGTGTCTAGTTGATCCACAGGTATCAGGAAGTTAGAACAAAACTTTGATAATATATAAAAACTCTGAGTAGTATTTCCAATCCAACCTGCTCCACAGTGTGTCTGCCAAGTGATCTGTCCAGTCTGAGGAGAGTCACATTCTAACATAGACTCTGTGTGTTCTGTGTTCTAATTTATGTCCACACATTAGAACACAGAACACATGGAATCCTGACACACACACATACAAATTATAATTTCAGATCACAAAACATAGAGGATAAGCTTTTTCTGCTATATCAATTTAGTCTTAATATGCATATAATGATCATGTAAATTAAATTTTCACTTCATGTCAAAATGGATTGTCACTGTTTAAAACAAAGAATGTTGATGCACACAAAATATTTCTATTTTACATTTTTTGTGTGTGAAACTTTCCCCCAACAGGATAATATTGAACTATTTATACTTCTCATTGACAGTTGTTCTTTTCAGAATATTCATGGAATCAATATTTTAGTTAATTAATGTTTGATTCTGCCAAGCTCGTTCCCTTGGTTGTAGTTTTGCTAGTTCAGAGGCGTTTGCACATGTTTCACTGAATTTTTCCACTTTGACATTCTGTCAGGATTCCCACTTGGACCATTAGTCTTCTCTCCCCCTACCTGTCGAGTTATGACAGTTTTGGACTTTGATTTGTTCATGTAGCTATGTGTTTTAGTCATGTGTCTGGGGTCATGTCCTTTTTGGGTACTTCCTGCCTTTGTTATTTTTCCGCCATTTTCTCTGTTCACCTCCAATCAGTTTGATTATTTAAACCCTGTCTTTTCAGTATAATTTGTCAGATTGTCACAGTGCATCAGACTAGAGTCAAGTTCAACAGTCTTATTACCTAGCTGATTCTGCCAAGCCCGTTCCATTGGCTGTGGTTTAGCTAGTTAAGAGGGTAATAGTTATTCCTGCCGTTTAGATTTAAGATCAAGATTAAGATGAATTACTTTATTAACCCCACAATGGGGAAATTCTTGGGTTAAGTGCCTTGCTCAAGGGCACTTCAGTCCTTGACCTGTCAGTACTGGGATTCGAAACACAACTCTCCAGTTACAAGTCCGGTTCCTAACCTCTAGACGATTTAACCACAATTCATTGAATTTCTTCACTTTGACATTCAGAGCACTGGGCATAAATCAAATTATGTCATCACCTGCTGTGTTTGTTTCAAATCATGTGTTTTTCCCAATCATCATAACTCGTATACGGGTATCTACCAACACATTTTTGTTAAATGGAAATTTCAAATCTCCCACTGACTTCTTGGTAGTGATGTGCCAGTGAAGCCTCATGAACCATTGTCATTATTTTCTGAGGCCACTAGATGGAGCTATTGGTTTAAAGAAATAGGCTTAAGCAATGGGAATTGAGTGTGTTTTCAGCTCACTACTTCTTGGTTCATGTATTTTGCGTACTATCAAACCATATTTAGGTCGATTTAATTCATCGTCCAACACCAGTTATCTTGGACCAACCATAAGAACCGTTATGTCCAGTAGGGATTCTGACTCAGAGGCGTTCTGTTATAATCCCCCACATGAAGGTAAATAAATAATCATTTGTGTAGTGGTATGAAGCCTCCAGCTTCATCTACACCTCTCATGTCTCTTCACAGTGCCAAAAGTATTAAGCAGCTGATTCTGCCAAGCCCGTTCCATTGGCTGTGGTTTCGCTCGTTAAGACGGTAATAGTTATTCCTGCCATTTACCCACATTTCATTGAATTTCTTCACTTCACTATGTGTTTTTCCCATTCATCATAACTCGTTTACGGGCATATAACACATTTTCATTACTTTGCATACTATTAAACCTTATTTAGGTCAATTAAATTCATTGTCCAACACCAGTTATCTTGGACCAACCGCAAGAGTCGTTACGTCCAGTAGAGGTTCTGACTTTGTTATAATCCCCCACATGAAGGTAAGTAAATAATCATTTGTGTAGCGGTATTTCACTGGTGGCCAAAACCTCTCATGTCTCTTCACAGTGACCAGAGTCAAGCTTTGCTTTATCCTCCCACATTTCCCGTGACATCACTTAATTAAAAATGTTTCCCTGATCACCACTGAGCCTCAAGAGAAATAGTGGAAGAATAAGTTTTTGTTTGTTTTTTTTAAATTGTAACATTATTATTATAATGCAAACTACAGGAAGAAAAAAACAATACAATACAAAACAATACAATACGATACGATACGATAAAAACAATACAAAACAATACAATGCAATAAAATACAAGACAAGACAAGACAAGAGAAGACAATACAATGCAACAAAAAGCAATGCAATGCAGTACAATAAAAAACAATACAATGCAATACAATACAATAAATGGTAAATGGACCTGCACTTATCACGCTTTTCTAGTCGCTTTGCGACCACTCAAAGCGCTTTACACTACAGACTGCGCTCATTCACCCATTCATGCACACATTCATACTGGTGGCAGAGGCTACCCTAAACGGTGCCACCTGCCACCATTGGTAATTAATTCACACACCGATGAACGCAGCATCAATACAATAAAATGTGTATGTGTGAGTTTGTGTGTGTGTGTGTGTGTAAAGTGTAAAGTGTAAACCTCCCACTGATCTTGTCACAGTGTATCAGACTCCAGTCAAATTCAACAGTCTTATTACCTAGGTGATTCTGCCAAGCCCGTTCCATTGGCTGTGGTTAGCTAGCTCTAACTGGTGTGGTTAGCTACCTCTTAACTAGCTACAGCTAGTAGCATCAAACCTTATTTAGGCTGATATTGTGACAATATTTGGGTCAAAAGGAAACAAATTCTTCTAGTAAAGGTTACTGATTCTGCCAAGCCCGTTCCGTTGGCTGTGGTTTAGCTAGTTAAGAGGGTAATAGTTATTCCTGCCGTTTAGATTTAAGATCAAGATTAAGATGAATTAATTTATTAATCCCACAATGGGGAAATTCTTGGGTTAAGTGCCTTGCTCAAGGGCACTTCAGTCCTTGACCTGTCAGTACTGGGATTCGAAACACAACTCTCCAGTTACAAGTCCGGTTCCTAACCTCTAGACGGTTTAACCACAATTCATTGAATTTCTTCACTTTGACATTCAGAGCACTGGACATAAATCATATTCTGTCATCACCTGCTGTGTTTGTTTCAAATCATGTGTTTTTCCCCAATCATCATAACTCGTATACAGGTATCTACCAACACATTTTCGTTAAATGGAAATTTCAAATCTCCCACTGACTTCTTGGTAGTGATGTGCCAGTGAAGCCTCATGAACCATTGTCATTATTTTCTGAGGCCACTAGATGGAGCTATTGGTTTAAAGACAGAGGCTTAAGCAATGGGAATTGAGTGTTTTAGCTCACTACTTCTTGGTTCATGTATTTTGCCTACTATCAAACCATATTTAGGTTGATTTAATTCATTGTCCAACACCAGCTATCTTGGACCAACCATAAGAACTGTTAGGGTTAGGGATTCTGACTCAGAAGCATTCTGTTATAATCCCCCACATGAAGGTAAGTAAATAATCATTTGTGTATCTGTATTTTACCGGTGGCTAAAGCCTCCAGCTTCATCTACACCTCTCATGTCTCTTCACAGTGCCAGAAGTATTAAGTAGCTGATTCTGCCAAGCTCGTTCCCTTGGTTGTAGTTTCGCTAGTTAAGAGGCGTTTGCACACGTTTCACTGAATTTTTCCACTTTGACATTCTGTCACGATTCCCACTTGGACCATTAGTCTTCTCTCCCCCTACCTGTCGAGTTATGACAGTTTTGGACTTTGATTTGTTCATATAGCCATGTGTTTTAGTCATGTGCCTGGGGTCATGTCCTTTTTGGGTACTTCCTGCCTTTGTTTTTTTCCCGCCATTTTCTCTGTTCACCTTTTTCTCATTTCGTTCCAATCAGTTGGATTATTTAAACCCTGTCTTTTCAGTTTAATTTGTCAGATTGTCACAGTGCATCAGACTAGAGTCAAGTTCAACAGTCTTATTACCTAGCTGATTCTGCCAAGCCCGTTCCATTGGCTGTGGTTTAGCTAGTTAAGAGGGTAATAGTTATTCCTGCCGTTTAGATTTAAGATCAAGATTAAGATGAATTACTTTATTAATCCCACAATGGGGAAATTCTTGGGTTAAGTGCCTTGCTCAAGGGCACTTCAGTACTGAGATTCGAAACACAACTCTCCAGTTACAAGTCCGGTTCCTAACCTCTAGACGGTTTAACCACAATTCATTGAATTTCTTCACTTTGACATTCAGAGCACTGGACATAAATCATATTCTGTCATCACCTGCTGTGTTTGTTTCAAATCATGTGTTTTTCCCCAATCATCATAACTCGTATACAGGTATCTACCAACACATTTTCGTTAAATGGAAATTTCAAATCTCCCACTGACTTCTTGGTAGTGATGTGCCAGTGAAGCCTCATGAACCATTGTCATGATTTTCTGAGGCCACTAGATGGAGCTATTGGTTTAAAGAAAGAGGCTTAAGCAATGGGAATTGAGTGCTTTTAGCTCACTACTTCTTTGTTCATGTATTTTGCCTACTATCAAACCATATTTAGGTTGATTTAATTCATTGTCCAACACCAGCTATCTTGGACCAACCATAAGAACTGTTAGGGTTAGGGATTCTGACTCAGAAGCATTCTGTTATAATCCCCCACATGAAGGTAAGTAAATAATCATTTGTGTATCTGTATTTTACCGGTGGCTAAAGCCTCCAGCTTCATCTACACCTCTCATGTCTCTTCACAGTGCCAGAAGTATTAAGTAGCTGATTCTGCCAAGCTCGTTCCCTTGGTTGTAGTTTCGCTAGTTAAGAGGCGTTTGCACACGTTTCACTGAATTTTTCCACTTTGACATTCTGTCACGATTCCCACTTGGACCATTAGTCTTCTCTCCCCCTACCTGTCGAGTTATGACAGTTTTGGACTTTGATTTGTTCATATAGCCATGTGTTTTAGTCATGTGCCTGGGGTCATGTCCTTTTTGGGTACTTCCTGCCTTTGTTTTTTTCCCGCCATTTTCTCTGTTCACCTTTTTCTCATTTCGTTCCAATCAATTGGATTATTTAAACCCTGTCTTTTCAGTTTAATTTGTCAGATTGTCACAGTGCATCAGACTAGAGTCAAGTTCAACAGTCTTATTACCTAGCTGATTCTGCCAAGCCCGTTCCATTGGCTGTGGTTTAGCTAGTTAAGAGGGTAATAGTTATTCCTGCCGTTTAGATTTAAGATCAAGATTAAGATGAATTACTTTATTAATCCCACAATGGGGAAATTCTTGGGTTAAGTGCCTTGCTCAAGGGCACTTCAGTACTGGGATTCGAAACACAACTCTCCAGTTACAAGTCCGGTTCCTAACCTCTAGACGGTTTAACCACAATTCATTGAATTTCTTCACTTTGACATACAGAGCACTGGACATAAATCATATTCTGTCATCACCTGCTGTGTTTGTTTCAAATCATGTGTTTTTCCCCAATCATCATCACTCGTATACAGGTATCTACCAACACATTTTCGTTAAATGGAAATTTCAAATCTCCCACTGACTTCTTGGTAGTGATGTGCCAGTGAAGCCTCATGAACCATTGTCATTATTTTCTGAGGCCACTAGATGGAGCTATTGGTCTAAAGAAAGAGGCTTAAGCAATGGGAATTGAGTGTTTTTAGCTCACTACTTCTTGGTTCATGTATTTTGCCTACTATCAAACCATATTTAGGTTGATTTAATTCATTGTCCAACACCAGCTATCTTGGACCAACCATAAGAACCGTTAGGGTTAGGGATTCTGACTCAGAAGCATTCTGTTATAATCCCCCACATGAAGGTAAGTAAATAATCATTTGTGTATCGGTATTTCACCGGTGGCTAAAGCCTCCAGCTTCATCTACACCTCTCATGTCTCTTCACAGTGCCAGAAGTATTAAGTAGCTGATTCTGCCAAGCCCTTTCCATTGGCTGTGGTTTCGCAAGTTAAGAGGGTAATAGTTATTCCTGCCGTTTACCCACACTTCATTGAATTTCTTCACTTTGACATTCAGAGCACTGGACATAAATCATATTATGTCATCACCTGCTGTGTTTCTTTCAAATTATGTGTTTTTCCCAATCATCATAACTCGTTTATGGGTATCTAACACATTTTCATTACTTTGCATACTATTAAACCTTATTTAGGTCGATTTAGTTCATTGTCCAACACCAGTTATCTTGGACCAACCACAAGAACCATTACGTACAGTAGGGTTTCTGACTCAGAAGCGTTTTGTTATAATCCCCCACATGAAGTAAAGTAAATAATCATTTGTGTAGCGGTATTTCACCAGTGGCTGAAGCCTCTCATGTCTCTTCACAGTGCCAGACCACAGTCAAGCTTTGCTTTTTCCTCCCACATTTCCCCTGTGACATCACTTAACTAAAAATGTTTCCCTGATCACCATTGATCGTCAAGAGAAATAGTGGAAGAAATTTTTTTTTTTTTTTAAATTGTAGCATTATTATTATAATGCTACTACGGGAAGAAACCGGAGCAACCGGTGTAAACCCTACCAACCTGATTGTGGGGCGTCAGTGCTAATCACTGAGCCTCAATGGAAAAAGTGGAAGAATTAAAAGTGAATCAGATAAAGATAGAGAAGAAAACAGTGAAAGAAAAGGAATGTCTGAGCGTGAGGTAATGAGGTGATGGAACAGAACAGTAATGTTCAGATAATAATAATTCAAACAAATCAGTTGTTGAAATAATCATTATCGAAAGGAAATCTAACCCTTTATCAGGCAAAGAACTATATTTGGTAACTTCAGGTAATATTTCGAGAAAAAAGTTGCAAATTTACTAGATTAAAGTTGCAAATCTACAAGAAAAAAAGTCGCAGATTTAAGAGATTTAAAGTGGCAAATCTGTGCGAAAAAAGTTGCAGATTTACGAGAAAAAACAGATTCACCACTTTAAATCCCATGTAATATCCTCCAATATTCTCTAGGGTTAAAATTTGGAATTTGCAAGTATTTCAATGAGTGCCCTATTAAGGGTTAAATTAGTGAATCTGGGAGAAAAAAGTTGCCCCCCCCCCCCCCCCACTTTTTTCTCGTAAATCTACAACTTTTTTCGCGCAGATTTGCCATTTTAAATCTCTTAAATCTGCGACTTTTTTTCTTGTAGATTTGCCACTTTAGTCTAGTAAATTTGCAACTTTTTTCTCGAAATATTACCTGAAGTTACCAAATATAGTTCTTTGCCTGATAAAGGGTTAAATCCAGGAAAACTAAAAAGAGGGAATGTCAGAGTAAGTAAAGTGAGAGGACAGAGATGCAATTAAAGATATCGGACTGGTTGGAATCCATTGTTTTTGCTCTACTTGACTGCAGTTCGGATGGGTGGCAGCTTTGATGTAGCAGGTGCAGTGGCAAAGCGGATCTGTTTGATATTTCCAAGATTAGTCGTGGAATAGCTGGGCAGCGGAGAGAGATCTTTGGACTCCTCAGCCCTGAAAGGGGAGCCCAACCTTCCGCTGGTTGCATCCTTTGCAGCTAAATTGTCCTTTACTGCACTGGGAATGGGTCGGAGGAAGGATGGACCCAATCTCCGGCGTTCCTCGTACAGATTTAGGTTATCTGCAGCATTGCTGAGGTCATGCAGAATATAATGCCGGACTTGTTTCTCCCTAAAAACAGCCTGCCCTGCATTCCTCACTGCAGCCTCGCGGTCTTCTCTCTCCACCTGCTGAAGCCGGGCATGCTTTTCAGCTGCCAGAGAAGCATTGAAGTTATGCAGTTTTATGTTTTCCTCCCTGATTTTCTCAAACTTCAATTTTTCTCCGGCTAGGAACAACCTTTCGCCCTCTTTCTGAGCCTCGAGCCAGTCCTCGCTTCTCCGACGTTCTTCGCTTTCTTTCTGCCTTTTCTCAAGTATCTTACCCTGTCTGTGGGTGGAGATGGACTGAAGCATAGCAGCCTTATTCAACTCCTTCTCCATCTGCCGTCTTGCCAGTTCAGCCTCCCTTTTCGCCAGATCCATTGCAAGCCTCTGTTCCTCCCTCACCGCAGCGATGGCAGCCTTCTCCTTCTCTAACCTCGCCCGATTTTCCAAAATGATCTCCTTCTCAATCTGTTTTTTCCTGAGCCGCTCTGCTTCTTCAGCTTTCTTTCTCTGTAATTTTTCCTCCATTTGACGTTGAAGAAGTTTGGCCCTCTCGTCCTCTTTCCTTAAAGCTTCTGCCTCTCTCTCCATGTTGAGGTTCCTTCTTGAAATATCCTCCAACATGTTTTTATGGGTCGATTTCCTCGACTCTGCAATAATTTCTGCATGCCTCCTGCGCTCCTGTGCATACAGTTCACCACGGCCCCTGAGTATTTCTGCATCTTTTTGGTCCTGCAGTCTCTCTTGGGCTCTCAGCTGTTCCCTCTCTTTCATTTGCCATACATGAAAATCAGCTGTTTCGCGGGATAAAAGCTTACTCTGGAGAACTTTCTCCTGTTCCCATCTTAAAGCCTCTTTAAGTCTGGACTGCCCCAACTCATCAGACCTTTGCTCTTCATCACCTCGCATCTTTTGCTTCCTACTCTTTAACTCAACCAAGGCCTGGTTCTCCCTATCAATTTGTTGCCTAAAAACCACTTGGTTGAATTTTCGGGCACTTACCTCAGTTTGGTTTTCCTCCTGCATCTTTTGCCACCGGGCCTTAAGAAGTTTGTGTTCAGCTCTAGGTGTCTGATACACGATGTTCCTGTCTGCCTTTTCCTGCCTGTCGTACACCTCGGCCTCCTTGGGTTGTCTGGATATAGACGGGAGTTTGACGTAATCAGCCTTCATTAAAACAGCGACTTTTACTGAAGCCATTTCTATCTGTTTTTGATTATTCAGTGTCACAGTGAAGCTCTGCACCTTCTGTTTTTGCAAGACTCCTACAAGACTTTCAACTAGTCTGTCAACGGTTGCGTTAAGAGTGTGTCTGTATATATAAACCTGCCTTGCTGTACTCATGATGTCATATATGATGTCACTGGGTTCTAGGAGAGGGGACATCATCATGCTTGGATTTTGGGCTCTGGTGACATCATCACATTCCAATCCATTTGTATGCGGATTGTTTATTGTTTTTTCAAATCAAAAATACTCTATTTATGCCTGGGGTCCTTTTTGGGTACTTCCTGCCTTTGTTCTTTTCCCGCCATTTTCTCTGTTCACCCTGTCGTTCCAATCATTTGGATTATCTTTTCAGTTTAATTTGTCACATCGTCACAGTGTGTCAGACTAAAGTCAATCATCACATTCCAACCCATTTGTATGCGGAATGTTTATTGTTGTTTCAAATCAAATCAAAATTACTTTATTTATCCCCGAGGGGAAATTCAGTTATTCTGGTAGAATCTTTTTTTTTTTTTTTTTTCCATTTTTTTTTTTTTTTTAATTATTATAACTTTGTTTTACAAACATCAAAAACACACAATTCATTACAAAAGCATTTCACATGTATATTCTACGCCGGGGGGGAAGGGCTTACAATAATATATTTAATAGTTCACAAATATCAACTGTTTTAATAGCTTTTTGGTTGTTGGACAATTTAATAGAGGCAATGTACTGCCTGAGCTCATGGTGAAAGGCAACAAAAGATGGTTTTCTTCGAGCAAATTTACATTTATGAATATGAAATTTCGCCATCAGTATGATGAGGTTTATATCTGGTAGAATCTCTGTTAGAATGATAACAGAGATTGACATACTGCAAAAAAGGTGTGTCTAAAAACAAGATAAAAACACTAAATCTGAGGGAAATCTTGCTGCGTGGACAGAAAATTTCACTTGACAAGATTTCTTAAATTAAGATTATTAAATCTAGAAATAAGCACGTTGAATGCTTAAAATAAGAAATTAACTCTTAAAAAAAGATAAATGATCTAACACTTCTAAATCTAAAGGTTTTTTTTTTTTTATCTTGGTAAGAAACAAATAAATGTCAGTGCACTCTGCTCGGGCCAGTTCATCGCTGCTTGCAGCTTTAATTTAACTCTTTTGTACATTTTTGTCATTTTTGATCATTTAGTGACCAAAAGAAGATGTAAAACGACACAAATGACCAAAAAAAAACACAAAAAAAGACACAAAAGACGTAAAATCACAAAAAGACATAAAAAGACAAAAAAATACCCCCAAAAAGGACACAAAAAACATAATATCATCAAAAAAAGACACAAAAAGACAAAAAACCCCACCAAAAAGACAAAAAAACACACCAAAAAAAGCTTTAATTTATCTATTTGTCAGTTTATCCAATACGTGGATCCAATCTTTTCTGCTCAGCACATCATGTCTGTGACCTACAATTCTACAATGTCATTTAGCAAATGAGAGTTAATACAACACAAGCAATTTAAAAACAACCTCAGTTGACCAAAGTGCTGTACAGTTATTAAAATACAATAAATTAATACACAAATATACTAATAAATAAAAAAAAAACATGAAAACAATAAAATAATACTTAAACAATAAAATAATAATAAAAACTCAATTATATAAGAGTAAAAGGGCAAAAGTGCAAGTGCATTTATCAGTTAATCAACCAGTAAAACACTCAAGTAAAGTACAAGTGCCTCGAAATTGCACTTTACTTTAGTAAATGTACTTATTTACTTTCCCACATGTGGGGCATAAATGACCTAACCTTACTCACCTGTAGGAAACTTTCAAAACACAAACTCCTGCCTTGATATGACTTGTAGATATATTATTGGAGACACAGATTTTGCAACAAACAGTAACATATAAAACATAAAATATATCTTTTTGTGATAATAGAATCTTACTCTAAGTAGGACAGAGGAAGTTTAAGCAGATGGAGTAAATGTGTTTAGAGTAAATGTATTTAGTTTAATCATAGTTTAAAAACAATATTAGCACATGAGCAGCTTGCATGATTAACCCTTTGATGCACAACATAGGTAAAAAATGATCCACATTCATTAGGGCCACGGGGCAATCGAACCGAGCACTATTGTTATACTGTGGATTTTTTCTTCTTCCTCTTCCAGACACAATTTCTTCCCGCTACTCAAACTCAAAGAGTTGCAGGACAAATTATATATAAAAACGTGCGGTTCAGTGGCGGTTCTAGACCAGTTTTACTGTGGGGGCCAAGGAGGGGCCACTGTTTAATCAGAGGGGCACATTAAAAAACGGCAAAGATGATATTTAGCATTCAAAACCTTTATTTTAGCTTTTTTTTTTTTAAATCTCATTGAAGTATATTTGGAAGATACAAAAACATTGATTGAAACAATGAGACTTACCAACAATAACAATTATTTTTGTATGACAATGACATTTCTCATTTGATGAGAATAATGTTTTTTTATACATACACAAGCTTTTATTGCACAATTAGACATACAATGAATCATACAATGTACACATTTTGGGTTCCTTTTGTGTACAATGAGATATTGTTTGAACAAAAAATAGGTTAGAAATGTTCAGTTGTTTATCATTATAAATGTATCATTTTATTATTAATTTGACACAGGGGCCACAGCAGGGGCCAAGGGCTTCTTCACAGGGGCAGTGGCCCCTGTAGGCCCGTGTGTAGAACCGCCACTGGTGCGGTTTGATCGGGATCGGTGTGCTACAAAAACGGGCGAAAAAAAATGAGCGAAAAAGAACAACAATTGGAGATTTTTAAACGTCTTCTTCTCCGGCATAATTTCACCTAGAGACTCCATTTAAACTTTAAACAGTAGACACAAGTCTTGTGTATTGGTGTATTAATCCACGTTTGGATAGGTGATATAGTTTTTTATCAATCCCTGTTCAATGACCATGATCATTTTTGGAGAAATTCTGAGATTATAATGGGTGTGTATTGCACGGAATGTTCGTGTCACAGTGTGTGACATCATCGCCAGAGTGTAGAGGGAGAGAATTTTTTTAAATTTAATTCCGTTGATTGCTCTGCTCTGATTGGTCGACCCCAAAGCCTTTGATCCTTTGATGTATCGCTCAGAAAGAGAGACCCAGACACACAAGCACGCACACACACACACACACACACACACACACACACACACACACACAATTATATTATGATTGAATAGTCCAAGTATTCCTTGAATATCTTTTTTTCAACTACAACAGATCACTATATCCATTTTTCCTTTCATACTTTATGAAGAAAAATTGTTTTTGTATTATTCCATCAAGTTTACACACGAGTCAAAAATGACTCATTCATCCAAATTTGATTTAGAATTAAATGACCTAATACTATAATAATAGGAATGTGTTTCAAATAGTTACTTTAGCAGTAAGAGAGGCCAAACACTCATATATTTAATATATTTAACATATTTGTCACACATACAGTGTATCTGGAAGGTATTCAGAGCACTTCACTTTTTCCACATTTTGTTATGTTACAGCCTTATTTACCAAAATGTATTAAATTCATTTTTCATTTATCATTCATTTTTTCTTAAAATTATACACACAATACCCCATGATGAAATTTTTGACCCATGTTGTGCATTAGAAGCATAGTGATACAACAAGGGTTTTTATTCAAAAAGTAAGAAATGAAAACATAAAATTAGGATGTATGATAATCAAAAACATGTTGGTTGAGGAAAACCTGGAATAATGAATGATGAAATGAATTTATTGCAGAGATATAGAAAATAAAAACTCAGTCGGGTCACTTCAGACCATGGGTCTCAAACTTGCGGCCCCCGGGCCAATTGCGGCCCTCGTGACGATAGTTAGTGACGAAGTTTTATATGAATGGCACTTTACCGTTTTGTGTGTGGAAGATCCCTTTATTGCGCAAGCTGGAGCTTTGTTTCACTTGTTTCTATGACGACGTTTACAAAAAGAATAATAATAATAATGGTAATTTTGTGTCTTTTTTTAGTAATTTTGTGACTTTTTTTTGGTAATTTTGTGTCTTTTTAAAGTAATTTATTGTTTTTTTAGTAATTTTGTGTCTTTTTTTGTAATTTTGTGTCTTTTAAAGTAATTTAGTTTTTTTCTGTCATTTTGTGTCTTTTTAAAGTAATTTATTGTTTTTTTTTAGTAATTTTGTGTCTTTTTTTGTAATTTTGTGTCTTTTAAAGTAATTTAGTTTTTTTCTGTCATTTTGTGTCTTTTTAAAGTAATTTAGTGTTTTTTCGGTCATTTAGTGTCTTTTTTTTTTGTAATTTAGTGTCTTTTTTTGGTCATTTTGTGTCTTTTTTAAGTAATTTAGTTTTTTCTGTCATTTTGTGTCTTTTTTCGTCATTTTGTGTCTTTGCATTTTGTGTCTTTTTTAAGTAATTTAGTTTTTTCGGTCATTTAGTGTCTTTTTTTTTTAGTAATTTAGTGTCTTTTTTTGGTCATTTTGTGTCTTTTTTAAGTAATTTAGTTTTTTCTGTCATTTTGTGTCTTTTTTCGTCATTTTGTGTCTTTGCATTTTGTGTCTTTTTTAAGTAATTTAGTTTTTTCGGTCATTTAGTGTCTTTTTTTTTTAGTAATTTAGTGTCTTTTTTTGGTCATTTTGTGTCTTTTTTAAGTAATTTAGTTTTTTTTGTCATTTTGTGTCTTTTTTTAGTAATTTTGTGTCTTTTTGGTCATTTTGTGTCTTTTAAAGTGATTTAGTTTTTTTTTGTCATTTTGTGTCTTTTTTATAGTAATTTTGTAGCCTGGCTAGCACCAGACTATTCTCAAATGAGGTCTAGTCTGGCAACGAGCAATGGATTTCTCCGTAGAGGAGGTGTGGTTTACGATCCTCCAGAGCCGTTTATTGGACGCTTAGAATGTCTATCAAAGCGTCTGTAGGTAGCTCTTAGCCAATCAGATCAGTTATACCAGATGACGTAGTAGAGCTACAGAAATGGATGGTTGTTGTGTGTGTGTCTGTGAGAGAGTGTTGCTGCTGCTTTGCTTCTCCAGTTCTCGCTTTCTGCAAGATTATTTATTTTCAACCTTATTCCCCCTCATGTCATTCAGCCACACACATCCACTGATTTTATGGGCAATAAACAAGCTGCTGGTGATCTCGCTCTGAGCCGGGGGGCAGCGGAGCCGCCGAGAGACCTTTCGCCTTTCAACTTTCGCTCTAAACTATTTAAAACACCATCTACAGCTAAAGAGAGTTTCGCGTCTGCTGCAGCCATGTTGGATCTGGAAAACTACAAGCTTCCAAGTGCCGAGTAGTACGCGTCATCGTCTTGCCGTCCCTCCCCGCTCTGTGATTGGATCCCTTAAACAGGGCTAAGAATGCTTCCTGGATTCCAGACCCTTTCGCAGTTCCAAATTAAATTCGAGCACGCAAGGCAGTCTGGGTATACCCAGGCTAGTAATTTTGTGTCTTTTATTAGTAATTTTGTGTCTTCTTTTTTCGCCTTTTGTGTCTTTTTTAAGTAATTTAGTTTTTAATGTCATTTTGTGTCTTTTTTAAGTAATTAAGTTGTTTTTGGTCATTTTGTGTCTTTTTTTTAAGTAATTTTGTGTCTTTTTTAAGTAATTTAGGGTTTTTTTGGTCATTTTGTGTCGTTTTTATAGTAATTTTGTCTTTTTTTAGTAATTTTGTGTCTTTTTTTGTCCTTTTGTCTTTTTTAAATAATTTAGTTTTTTCTGTCATTTTGTGTCTGTTCAGCGGCACCCAGGTAGTTTGAGTTTGAGACCCCTGCTTTAGACCCATGTTGTGCACCAAAGGGTTAAACTATAATGCACAGAGAGAGGTTACATACACAGTTAGTGAATTACGCACGCATAGATAGTGACCCATACCCACAGAGACAGAATAACAGATTATTCTAACAATTATCACCACCAAGGAAAGGGTTTTTTGTAAAAAAAAAAAAAATAATACATTCTTAAAAAACAAAAAACACTTTTATTTTCCTAAAAATGCCACGTCATAAATCTTTCTACTCTAATACAGCTTTGACTGGTTCATTAAGGAGAAAGTACTGAAAGTAACTCTCACATATATCAGGCTATATAACATATAGGATTTTTTTTTGTAGTTTCACATAATGTGTTGAGAAAATTCACTTTGTGTGTTGTCAGTGCTGTCCCTGAGCACATTTGTTATGTTAAAATTTTGCATGTGAAGAAAGCAATAAAGTCTATTTTGTTAAATGTCAAACTGTAATTTAGGCTCGAGGACGAGCAGGAATTAAACATTTTTGATTTTCCACACAGAGCACCTTGCAATCTCCACACATCATACAAGGATCCACAAATTCATTAATGATGAAGATCGCTTTTACAACAGATGTGGAGGCTCATCCTGTAATCTTACGCGTATGTTTTTCTCTTGTCCAGCTCTGACGAACTTTTGGCAAATTTACTTCAACACCATGTCAAAGGTATTCTCTACAACTAGTCACACTTTGGCATTTTTGGTCATCCGGAAGACTATATACCCTATATTCTACTATAGTGGGGCAGCATAGCTAACCTAATGTTCATTTTGTGATAAAAGCACCAAATTTGGTACATATGTAGCTTAATATATTTGGAAAAAGACTGGATATTGGGCCATCACATATTCACATTCTTATGACCATAGCTGGAAATTTTCCAAAATGGCCGCCAGCTGTTACAAGTAGATAGAACCTGGGCCTCCAAGCTGCTGTTCACGTGTTTACAACACCACAAATATTAATGACATAAAAGTTCAACTGAAAATATGTTTTTTTGACAATGTAACAAATTAAAGAAAATGCAACAAAATGGGGAGATTGCCTCTGCATGTTATTGTAATAAATGGACTCCTTGGCGTTCTGATATTCTGTCCGCGGCACATTGGAGTCATCAGCCAGCAGGCGGGCTCATGGGGCTGTAGCGGGCTTCATTTTCACATCATATCTATCTTATGAAATTACTTTTGAAAAAAGATCTAAGGAATCCATTGGTAAAAAGCATGCCAGGATATCATATCGGGAAGTTGACGTAATACGGCGCAAAGTGAGCCTATTTTAAAAAATGGCTGCCACGGCAACCAGGGTCTGAGTTTGTGATGGCCCAATATCCAGTTTTCTTTCCAAAATATTTATCAACACATCTGCCAAATTTGGTGCTTTTATCACAAAATGAACAATTGGTATGATATATTAAGCTATGTCGCCCCACTACTAAAGAATTGGAAGTGATAGCTTTTACCTCAGTTATTGCTAAACGCCACCTCCTTCTGAATTGGAAACAGCATGCAATGGGTTAAAGAGCCTGTGTGCTTTTTTAAAGTAGAGAAAATTAGATATTCAAGAAGGGGAAACTTGAGCAAATTCTACAATAAATGGCAACCATTTATGGACTTTTTTGTGACAGTGTGCGCACACACACTCCTTTCTTTTATTTTTTTCTCCTCTTTCCCCTCTCTTTTACTATTATTTATGTATTTTATCTGTTATGTTTATGTGATCAGTTTAATCATTTTATATAGACTATATCTAAATATAATATAATAGTAATATAATAGAAATATCTAAATATTGTATAGTTTATTTGGTTTCAATTTATGTGACTGTTGTTTGTTCTTAAAATTATACAAATCTAAATCTAAGGGTGAGTGCAACATGTTAAACCCTTTGGAGTTTGGGGCTATTTTGTAGGTTTTTGACTCCTTTTCATTCTGCCTGTATAAACCACTTAAAAAGTGTTCACAATGCCATGGTATTGTTTTCAGCACAACCTCACCTATATGACCTGATTATTATTTTTTTCATTTTGACTGACTGGATCAACATTTTCAACACAAAAAAAACACATGAAAACAAACACAAAATTACAAAAACACACATAAAAAACACTTTTTAATGTATTTATTTATTTTTATTTTTACAAAAAACACCACATAAAAACACATACTTTTCTCTCTCTCTCTCTCTCTCTTTTTTTTTTTTTTTTTTTTTTTTTTTTACAAAAACAACCCAAAAAAATACCAAAAACACATAAAAAACACAAAAATTGACAAAAATCACACAAAAACATTAAAGACAAAATATTGCATTAAAATGCTGAAAGTAAACTGCAAAATTTGAAAAACCTCTGCAGAAACTTACACTTGCTGATGCAGTGCAGGGTTGATGCACTAAATTTGACATGGAAACTTCTAAAAAAAAAAGCGGACAGCAGGGCTCGATGCTGCTTCGTTTATACGTTGCAACGTCATAAAGAAGTCTTGCTCCGGTGCTATCGTGGACTCCAGAGGGTGCCGACACCAACGTACCCTGATATAGGTATGTCCCTTTGTTGTTTTTGTATACACATCAATAAAAATATGAAACACAAGATCGCTTTTACAGTCTGGTGGAGTCTGTGCGATTCAGTGATGAAGATAAAACGGAACTTTCTCTCTGCGACAGTTTCCACCGACCCACAAACCCGGGACACCAGTCACGCTTGTCATGTCAACAATGTCAAGTTACCCGGATTATAAACAGGTTCTTCTGGAATATACCCTGAGAATTAAAACTTTTAATAAGGATGGTGTGTTGTTAACGGGTATTTTCAAAGATACAAAATCCGAAAAAAGGAAAAGAAATGGCACACATTTGTGGCCTAGTAAATTTTAAAGTAAATTGCCAAACACTATTCTCTCACAAGTCATATTTCTCAGAATCGACGTTTTAATTTGAAGGTGGGACAGACTCACTTCCGGTAGTAATATCGCAGACTTGACGACTCCACACGCTGTCGACACCGGGGAGCAGCAGTGTGTGAAACACGTCAGATAGAGTTGAATTTAAAGTCCTAACATGGTTGGAAAGATTAAACATGTCCGGCAGAAGCTTCACCAGGAGGCGGTGAAGCTGGACCGGCCGGCCGGCCTCCCACTGACCCCCCAGTCCGGCTCACAGGCTCCCAGTATAGAGAAGCCTCCTGCTCTGGAACTACACAACACAAGTCCAACACTTCTGGAAACCAGCAGTTCTCATGTTAAACAGGTCTGTAATAGACGAAAGTCAAGTTTACTATTCAATGCACAATCTGTATTGCAGTCAATGTGGGAAAACACGGAGCTATTCATCATTCAGCCGCGTTATGAATGGACACAGAGTTTCCGTTAACTGTACCGGAGGAGTAGCAGGTTACTTTGTTTTGAAGTAGAGCTAGACCGATATATCGGCTGGTCGATATAACGGGCCGATATTTGCGTTTTTTACTTGTATCTGCATCGGCCGATATGTGCGTGTATTCACCGATCAATTAGCCCATTTCACTGAATTTCCCTTTAATTGCCCTATATTTTAATTGCCCTAACTTTTCACAAACTGCCTATGGACAAGTGTTGCGAATTAGCACTTGTGCTAAAACACTTAAACAATGCATCTGGTATATCCAATGTAATTGCTATGTCCGTGCCAAATAAACACTAAATAAAAAAAGTAAATAAAACATCTGCCATTCATTTGTGAGCATGGCTGCTGATACCGGTATTGTGTCCTTACTGGTTTCCGTACTGGTGTGCGCAGCTGTTTTCTGCCTTATTTAGCAGATTCGTCACATATTTAATAAACATATACAGTCATGGAAAAAATTATTAGACCGTCCTTGTTTTCTTGTTCATTTTAATAGCTGGTACAATTTGTTTGTTCAAATATAATGATAACAACAAAAATAGCTGATAAGAGTTTAATTGAAGAGCTGATATCTAGACATTTAACTTGGTTTTCTTGATTATGATTTTGGTTATAATCAATAAAAACATGGAGAATGTCTACATATCAGCTCTTAAATTTAACTTTTATGAGTTATTTCTGTTGTTATTATTATATTTGTCCAAACAAATGTACCTCTAGTTGTACGAGGCATTAAAATGAACAAGAAATGGAAGAAAGCAATGGTGGTCTAATCATTTTTCCATGACTGTAGAGGTGATGGTTCATGAACAATTCATTTGTGTCCTAGTGAATTTGAATCCAGCTCTAACCGATCTTGCAAACATTTAATTTTCATGCTTTCTTTTTTTGTATAGGTGGCTGTGATGTAGTGTTCACTTATACAACAATATAATCCACAGTAGATAGGAGATGCGACCTGGAAATCGCCAGTTATATGTTTATTAAATATGTGACAAATCTGTTAACTGAGGCAGAACACAGCTGCTTACACGAGTAATGGCAACCAGTTAGTGTGGAAACCAGTAAGGACATAACACCGGTATATCCATATATCGGCCGGGCCGATATTTGTGTTTTTTCAAGTAGCCCATTTCACTGAGCCAACACCAGGCAAGGCTCGGTGCAACATTTAATTTCCCTATATTTTAATTGCCCTATATTTTAATTGCCTTATCTTTTAATTGCCCTATAAAACCGGCCCCCAAAAATCGGCAGCCCATATCTGATATCAGGGATCAGTTAAGACTGATGTCAAAATAATCGGCATCGGCCTTAAAAAACCCATATCGGTCGACCACTATTTTGAAGTCCCACTCCTCTCTGTGTGAAATAAGTCTGAAAACAAAAAGTGCAACTAAAATAACTAGATTCTAATTTCAAGCAGTTCTAGCATGGATATGGTGCATGCTTGTTTTGACAGATTGTTGTGTAAACCCTGACAGGTACTGGGAGAGGGGCTGTTTCCATCCGGGATCTTTGCTGGGACTAAGATCAGTCCAGAGGTTCTGGTCCAAACACTGAAGTTTGAAGAACCTCCACATGTTCCTGTACCCGCTAAGAAAGGTAATAGACTTCCTGGTCAGTATCGAAATACATTTGCAGTATATTACTGTATACTTCAATCCAATCCACTTTATTTATATAGCACAATTTTAGATTAGATTTTAGATAACACAATACAGAGAGAAGAAGTAAACAATAGAACAGTAAAATACAGTGACAGCAGAGGTGGACAGACTGGAATTTCTGGCCGAACAAAAAGCATTTTTGGCAAAACAATAATACCTATCATTGATCCGACTTCACTTTGAGCGTCCTGAGTTCTTCCTGAACAGCTACATATTTTTTTTTTGAAGAAAAATGAAAAAATAGCTTTGGAAGAGCGATCTGAAAAACTGTTTAATATGCTTTTCTACAGAAATCTTCCTGCGTTTTTAATATGGGAGCCAATGGGGCTGTTGGTGCGTGTTGGTGGCGCATCAAACTATAACACAAATTTTCCTACGTTTTATATGTATAAATCTGTAGAGTGGAATTTGCGGCCTGGAGCGCAGTTTTCAAATGTATTTTTTGACAATTTATTCTCTCCCTCTACACTCTGAGCGATCACACTGTGTCACACACTGTGACACGAACATTCCGTGCAATACACACCCATTATAATCTCAGAATTTCTCCAAAAATGATCATGGTCATTGAACAGGGATTGATAAAAAACTATATGACCTATCGAAACGTGGATTAATACACCGATACACAAGACTTGTGTCTACTGTTTAAAGTTTAAATGGAGTCTCTAGGTGAAATTATGCCGGAGAAGTAGACGTTTAAAAATCTCCAATTATTGTTCTTTTTCGCTTAAATTTTTTTTCGGCCGTCCCATTCACTTCAATGCAAAATTTTGTGCAGTTTTTTGTGACTTACGTCACGAAAAATTCGTATTCTGTAGAGAAAAGAAATCGTGTCCGGAAGAGGAAGAAGAAAAAATCCACAGTATAACAATAGTGCCCCGAGCACTGGTCCCTACAGCTACAGCTGCAGGGGCCAGTGCTTGGTGCGATTGCCCCGTGGCCCTAATAAGATAAAATAAATTAAAAATAGGATAAAATAAATAAAACATAAAATGTACTGCCCGCACAAAATAAAATCTGCATGTATATAAATAAAAATTTAAAAAAAGCTTTAGCACCTCCATTTTATGTTTTCTGTTCACAAATTTGATTATGATAGTTGTTAGCTGTTGTTTTACCACCTTGCTCAGCTCCTCTGACATGAAGTTAAGGGACTTTTTAACTTCTTCCATATCCATATTCCATTTCCTAATAACTTCTTAGTTGCCATGTTTCTCTTCATCAATAGAAGTTCTTAGAAAAATGTTTAGAAAAGTGTTATGAATAAATTCCATTTTATTCCAATTTTAAAAAATAAATATCTGTGTTATTCTGTACAAAAGACATATTTGAGTGGTTCCCACTTCTAGCTATGATTGGCAAAAAAAATCAGGATATTTTATACATTCTTTACATTTTATACATTTAATGCACTATAGCTATATTCATTACGTAGCAGTTAATATCCCTTACTAACATGTCATTCTATATTTTTAAAAGTAAATTAATAGTAATAACTTCCATATATATCCATTTACTTTTTTTATTTTTATTTTTTATTTTTAACCCTTTATCGGGCGAAGAACTATATTTTGTAACTTCAGTCCATATCTAAATGGGGTCCCCATGTCTCTCTGTTTGGTCGAAGAACCACATAGATTTCGTCCAGCTAATCAGCAAAGATCAGGCTACAATACTAGATTAAAGAAAATCTGCGCGAAAAAAGTAGCAGATTTACGAGAAAAAAGTGAAAAAAAAAACTTTTTTTCTCGCAGATTCATCACTTTCAATCTCATAAATCTGTGCATTTTTTTCTCTTAGATTTGCCACTTTAATCTCGTCAACTTTTTTACCATTAATTTGAGATTTCTTTCTTCTTTTTTTTTTTTTTTTACACATTCTGGCTGTATGTAATATCCTCCAATATTCTCTAGGGTTGAAATTTGGAATTCGCAACTATTTCAATGAGTGCCCTATTAAGGTTTAATACTTTATTTTTGGATAGGGACAGTGCACATTAATGAACGTTGAAAAACATCTTTGTAAATATGCCGATTATTGCAAAGCTGCTAGTTTGCAGCCGTAGTCCCTAAAAAAAGAAAAAGAAAAATACAAATATAAAAGACAGCAAGTACATGTGTAAGATACAAATAGAGGACACAACAACACACACACACACACACACACACACACAACACATACCAGACTCAGACAGGATATAACTATGCAATAAAAAGTAATTTCAAGTTCAAAAGTTCAAGTTAGTATTCTTTACTGAACCATATTATTTTATATCTTTAGTGTTTAAATGTTGTTAAATTATGTTTAAAAAAACATATTTAATTTATATATCACATTTTATTAATTTCTTTAAATATTTATATTTGTTTATTTTGTATTATTCGTCTTTTCTTGGTGTTTATTTTTCATGTTTTTGTCTTGACTGTAAAAACTAAAAAAAGAAAATATATAATAAAATATAAATGATTTAAAAAGTCATAACGAGGTCTATTTTGCAATATTGTTATAGTTTATCAGGGGCATATTCTATAAAGGCATTGTTGTTTCTTGATGATTATTTTTCATGTTTTTGTCTTGTTGTTTAAAAAAAGAAAATATATAAATGAAATACGTTTTTTTAACAACAATTCCTTGATAGAATATGCCCCTGATAAATTATCACAATATTGCAAAGTAGAACTCGTTATGACTTTTTTTATTATATATTTTCTTTTTTAAAAAGTAAAGACAAAAACATATGTATCCATTTAAGAGATGTTTTTTCAATAATAATTTAAAGTCTTTTGTGCTAATGTTTTGTTCAAAATGTTTGGGAAGTCGGTTCCAAGCATTGCTGTTCTTTGAAGTTTGTCTTTATTATTGGTAGAGAGAACTTTCCACTGGCTGTTACATTCTCTGCCCACTAGATGGAGCAATAGACTGTGATTATCCTCCTTGAGCTGCAGCAGCACAGCACACCACATTCAGGTTTTTTTGGGGGATTTCTGTGGCACTAATTAAAGCTGCTGAAACATCTCCTTTTAACTTCGGAACGGCAGAATAAAAAAGGCAGCCGCAGAAATGTGTGCAGAGCTGTCGATGAACAAAAGTAATTTCATAATCAAAGGGTTGGAGGGTGAGTGCGAACGTGTCGGCAGGAGGAGTGATGGATGTGGGCCTAGTTGCTAAGCACGCCGTGCTGCATGAAGCCTCACCAGACAACGGCCCGCTGCTATTTATAGAGCAGGCGCGGTATAAATTTAGCTCATGCATGAAATCAAGGTTTAGCTGCATCACTGGAAGACACTGAGGCTGCTGCTGGCTCCGTTAAAGGATGCTCTCCTCATGACTAAAACAAGGATGTGACCAAGAATACATTTGCGTAAATGCTTGCTCTTGTTAACCGCCTTAAAGGTCTATACCAGTGTTATTAATCATATAATTAAAAAAGTGAATATAATTTTTTTTTGTTTTTTAAATCTGGGCGTACCATGGAAAATGTTCAAATAAAAAACAATCCCATTTGGAAAAAAACCTATTTCATTTATCCATCCAGTTTCGTCCGGGCCGGGTCGCGGGGGCAGCAGGCCGGGGAGAGGGGCACCTGGAATGCCCTGCTTAGCCTGCTTATTTCATTTATATAACATACTTTATTAATTTCTTTTTTGTTTGTTTTTTAAATCTAGCCATTCAATGTAAAATGTTCAAATAAAAAATAATCGCATTTGGGCAAAAAACGTATTTAATTTATCCATCCATCCATTCTGGTCCGCTTATCCGGGAACGGGTCGCGGGGGCGGCAGGAAATCAACTGAAAACCAGCCCCTAAATTACCTTTTATAGCTTATGCCCCTCATAAATAATACTAATGTTGCAAAGTAGACCTGGTTATTGACTGTTAATAATTTATATTTTATTAAAATGTGTTATTTTATTTAACACAATACAGACAAAAATATGATAAAAACAAACACCCATAAAAGACAAATGAAATGAAATAAACAAATGGAAATATTTAAAGAAATTAATAAAATATGATGTATAATAAAAATATAAATTTAAAAAAGTCATAACGAGGTCTACTTTGCAATACTGTTATAATTTATCAGGGGGATATTCAATAAAGGCATTGTTGTTTAAAAAAACTTATTTCATTTATATATCATATTTTATTCACTTATTTAAATATTTTTATTTGTTGATTTTGTATTATTTGTCTTTTCTTGGTGTTTATTTTTCATGTTTTTGTCTTTACTGTTTAAAAAAAAAATATAATAAAATATAAATAATACAAAAAGTCATAACGAAGGCTTATTTTGCAATATTGTTATAATTTATCAGGGGCATATTCTATAAAGGCATTGTTGTTTTAAAAAAAACACTTATTTCATTTATATATCATATTTTATTAATTTATTTAAATATTTCTATTTGAAAAAAATAAAAATAAAATATATATATATATATGTATATATGTATATATATATATGTGTGTGTGTATATATATATATATATATGTATGTATATATATGTATATATGTATATATATATGTATATATGTATATATATATATGTGTATATATATATATATATATATATAAATATATATGTATATATATATATATATATATATATATATATATAAATATATATATATAAATGAAATAAGTTTTTTTACAATTCAATATGTCTCTTTCCACTCAAATCAGAATGCTTTCATCTGAATGAATTTGGACTTAATATGATAATGATTAACACAAAATACATAACTTCAACACACAATGCAAAATGAATACTCATATCATTATAATGAATGCTAGTACACTGAGAGGTTTTTAAAATTGTATCATTTTTATTTGCATATTTTATCACAGAACTTCTTCATCACCCCGCCTGGTTTTAAGCTTTAACTTTATGTCAGACCAGCAGTACGCCACTGCTCTGACAATGTGTCGCAGACAGCTGGACTATTAATATTTTCAAGGATCTAACACCCACGAATCTGCTTAGCATGTTATCTTTTTATCTGCTGATTTCTGACAACGCGCTGTGAAATTAATCTTTTTTGTGTGAATGAAACTTCCCCACTAACGGATCAGAGCAGGAAGCTTTTTATGGCAGTTTTAGGGGTGTGGAATAGATAATGAAGTGATGAAATGGGCTGAAATTAGTGATTTACAAGTTTGTGCAGTTGAGAGAGTTTGGTTAATTGGATTTTGAACACGTATCAAAACGTTTTAGGTAGTGGTCGACCGATACAGGTTTTTTAAGGCCGATACCGATTATTTTGACATCAGTCTTAACCGATCCCCGATATGTGCTGCCGATTTTTCTAGGCCGATTCTTGAAGCCGATATTGCCTTTACTCCCTCCATTTACATGATAAAAATAACACAGTGATAACAAATGTTACACAAGTCTCAATTTAAACAAAAAACATTTATTAACAAACAAACAAAAAATATTAACAGTTGGATAGCAAACAATGTGTACCGTATTTCCTCAAATAGTAGCCGGGGCTCCTATTAATAAAAAATCAGTTTGGGACCCGGCTGATAATAGGGGCAGGCTATTATTTGAAGGAGGCTTTTAAAAAAAAAAAAGAAAATCAGAGCAGCTCTGACCGGCACTTTTTAGAGTGTTTTACACAACGCATTGTAGCCAGTTACCCGGATGTCGGCCATATTGGCAGTACTCGGATGTAAACAAACAATGAACAGCACGCTGAATGTTAATTTTAAGCAAGATTTACAATGTCTAAACTACTAAAAAGCTCAGAAGAACGTGCGTAAATGGCTTGACTTTACAAAGAATGACTAGGACAGCGGGAGAAACAACCATATTTACCTACAGTACTAACTTGTGTGGCCAAACTTCAAAATACAGGTGTTGTGTCGAAATCTGTTACCGTCAAACGATGTTTCCTGAATGGTGTTCTCCGTAGCATCACCTCCGCGGTTGGAGTTAGGATTTCAGTTTAAGGTTAGGCCTTGTAGAGAGAACTGTTTGGGGTTCAGGTAAACTTGGGCTCATGTTAACAACTTAAAGGAGGACTGGTTGGGGTCAGGGGTCAGGTTGGTGCAGGTTAAGGTAAGGGGGACACATATCGATGGGGGAACAGACTTTGACATAACACCGGTAAGACACCCGGCTTATAAAAGAGGCCGGTTTTTATTTACTAAAAATTGTTTTTACACCCGGTTACTAAATGAGGCCGGTCATTAATAGGGGCCCGGCTTTAAATTGAGAAAATACGGTATGTTGTTCTAGGCCTGGAGGTGGTGGCGCCTCAGATGATCCACATATTTGATGTGTTTTTCTTTTTTCTGGTATCAGCAGCAGCTCACCAGAGAATGGCAGATGTTGCACCGAGCCTTGCCTGGTGTTGGTCAGTGAAATGGGATCATTGATCAGCGAACACACGCACGTATCGGCCGATGTGATACAAGTAAAAAGCGCAAATATTGGTCTGGCCGATATATATCGATATACCAATCAGACCGCAATCTCTGTGCCTGAGCATGGAGGCCAACCACGAAGTGCATTAAGCCTGCAATTCACTGAAAATTCCAGCAGGGGGCGCTAAGTTTGGCTGCAAAAAAAAATCTGCCCATTCATTTCAGTGCAAAATTTGAAAACTTCTCACTTGATTTATTACCTCGAAAAAAAATTTCAGGACAACACTATGGTCTCAGTCACAAGTAAAAAATCATCTTCAAGACAATTTGATGTCAATAGTTCTAATAATAGCCCCATTTAGAAGAAAATAGAAGATAAAGAATCATATGATTTGGGGCGTTTCTAGCTTTGATTGACAGGTCACTGACAAGGCGAGCCGTCACCAGGAGAGAAGCAGAGCAATGCGTATCCACGGCAACGTGTCAATAAAGTTATATATAACGTTATATAGATAGAAAAGAGGTAGTTTACCAATTTGGTCTCATAACTTTGACCCTTTCACTGTATTTTCACTTAATGACAGTTTATTTGAACGTTTTGTTCAGTAAAAATGTCTTGTTCAGCGTTTGGTTGGACTAACAGACACTCCAAAGAGTCGCTGTTCAGTTTTCTGAGGTAAGAAAGATAATTTTTTTTTTTTTTGCTAGCCAAAACTAACATCCCAGTTAATGCTCCAATTAATGCTAACATGAATTAGCATCGGCTCTCTCAGTCAGGTTGAGGTGTAGAGAGGCTGTAGTCAGTGATCAGATCCCACTCGCTCCGCCACAGTCCAAATATGGTCTGCTCCGCGTATCGGAAACAATATATCGGCCGGCCGACATATCGGTCGACCTCTACATTAAATACATCAGAATTGTTACTTTTGAAGCACTTGATCAGTGATGCCATCAGTACAGTAGAACACTGTTCAGATTTCACTGTAAATTGAATCTAAGGTTTCCTGTAGTGGACTAATCACTGAAAATGGCACAATCAAAGTAAGCAGTGTCCGGATGTAGAATCCTGTTTCATCTTTCTTATCAAAGGGTATTATAGTACTGATCCAAACTAAGCCATGCAATCCCAGTGTATGATGTCACTCAGAATAAAAGGTCAGTGTATGTTGTCCTGAGCCTGTAAAGTCCTGACTGTGGAGGTTGATCAGACAGCCCCCCCACGGCCTCCTGACAAAGCGCTCTGTCTGCAGTCTAATTAGAGGTATCGTATCACTACCAGACCCTGGAGGGAAGACCCCGGCTCCTATTTATTCTGAGGTCAGCTCTCTAAACACTTCCTCTTCTCCTCCTCCTCCTCTCCCCTCCACATCTTTCTCCTCCTCTCATCTCACGACCATTTTTCTTCTCCTCTCCCACATGTAAAAAATCACCTGGATTGTATCACTACCTGTCAACATGTTCTCATGGTTTCTCCTCATTTAGTTTTACACCCATCTCTGTTGTTTTTTCTCCTGTTCGGTACGATGCCGAAGGGACAAATTGCCCGTGCAGAGCTGTCATGTTTATTTGAATCATCATAACACGACTGCATGCGTCAGAGCATCAGAGCATGCAATGGAAGTAATGTAATCTGCATGTGAAACTCAGTGATGCCGTATGATGAAAATGGTTCCTGGGCGAGAAACCAGATTTGGGCCTTAATAAAAAAAAACCCTTCAGACTAGGGGTGTGCCGTATCGTATCGTTCACGATAATATCTGTATTTTTTTTATGGTTAAAAAAAATGCACATCATGATATTGGCAACATTCCTACTTGTTGATGTAGTGTCGTGAGGCTAAAAATTAAAGTTGTTTTAATCACAAAAAGCTACTTACCCTCTGTCGCTAAACACATGCAGCTTTCAAAATAAGAGCACAGTGTGTTAACAGAATCCACCGCAGAACTTACAAGAAGACTGTCAAAATAAGATGCCTTAAATAAAACATACAAGATCTTTTATTCTCCTTTACAAAATGTCATTAAAATATGCCCCCGAAACCCCTAAATGGTTATTTTTATTATTTGCTCATACTCAAGAGTCAAGAGTAATTTTTTTTTATATTTGGCAACTGTTGAGATTTGCACTTCACACTACATTTTAGATTTTTATTTATTCATACAGACTAAAAAAAAATCATATTTTCTATATCTTTTTTTAAGTATTTCGTAATATTGTGAAAAATAATTGTTATCGCAAAAATAGCCTGAAATATCGTGATATTCTTTTAGGGCCATATCGCCCACCCCTACTTCAGACCAAAGTAAGGGCTTATTAAACCTTTTTTAATACTGCTTTGGAATTGACACTCACAATTGTATACATATTAAATGCACAGTCTCTAGAAAAGCAACAAATGTAATTTGAGTCTCCTATTAATCTCATCAACAGCACATTCATTCGATCAATACATGATTTAAAAGGCAGCCCTGCAGGCTCAAACTGATGTCACGTACATATATTGATCTCCATCATGTGCTGAATTGTATATGCATGAACTCCAACAGTCTAACATATTTTCTGTGTTGTTAGTCTTTACTAACATGCTCATTTGACTGTTAGAACATATAGGCAGACAGAAGGCCTGTTATTGGCCAGCAGTACTATGACTTCACAGCTCTCTGAAACACAAAAGTCGTGTCATTCATGCCTCATTGGGACAAGACTCTGCAGTTATATTTCATTGTCAAAAACACAAGTTCTTACCGTGATGGGTTATTCCCGAGTCCCATATTTTATACATTGCAATTTAAGTTTTATATCCCCCAAAAAACAAACATTTGCATTGAAAAGCTTTACTCTATGTACAGCTAGGGGCTGCTTCACCTTGCTTTGTTCTTATGGTCGGTTTCAGTAGTAGTTGTTTATGTTGTAATCTAAGAGAACTTGTTTGGGAATACTGTTCATGTAAGTAGTTTGGCCCCACCACCTTCAAAGACAAGGAGAAGTGCTTTAAAATCAATTCTGTAGCTAAATGGGAGCCAGTGCAGGAACTCTAAGATTGGGGTGATGTGATCTCTCCTTTTTGTTTTCGTGAGGACCCTGGCTGCACTGTTCTGGATCATTTGAAGTGATTTCAACTTTTTTCGGGAAGTCCGAAATAGTGACGAAAGCATGTATGATTTTTTTTCAGATCCTCTTTTGACATATATCCTCTAAGTTTGTTAATTTTTTTAAGATGGAATTATGCTGATTTTGTGACTAAAATTTAGATCGTTATCTATAGGACACCCAGGTTTTTTTTTTACCACATCTTTTGTTATTAAGCCTTTCCTTTCAAGCAAGGCAGAAATCTTTTGCCTTTCCTCCTTCTTTCCAAAAACTACAACCTCAGTTTTGTTTTTGTTGAGCTGTAGAAAGTTCTGGGACATCCATTTATCTATTTAATCAATGCTCATATACAGTCACTATATACAGTGAGAGAGAGTTTCAACAGGGGTATAGTCATTAGGCATTAGTGGGAGATAAATTTGAGTGTCGTCAGCGTAACTGTGGTAGGCGATTGAGTTTTTCTTTATAAGTTGACCAAGCGGCAGCATGTAAAGGTTAAATAATAGTTGACCCAAGATTGAGCCTTGGGGAACTCCACAGGTCAAAGATGTTGGTGTTGAAGAACAGTTTCCAATTGTAACAGAGAAGCTCCTGTCCAGTAGGTAGGATTTAAGCCACCTGATAACAACACCAGTGAAACCAACCCAGTACTCAAGTCGCTGAAGTAATATGGTGTGGTCCACAGTGTCAAAGGCTGCACTGAGGTTCAGTAGTACTGAAATTGATGCCTTGCCTGAATCTGTATTCAGCCAAATGTCACTTGTGACTTTGGCAAGAGATGTTTCGGTACTGTGGTTGGCCCGAAAACCTGGCAGTTGTTCAGTGTCAGAAAAGAGGTGAGTTGATTAAAAACATTTTTTTCAGTAATTTTGCCAATGAACGGTAGGTTGGATATGGGCCTGTAATTGCTTAGTATGGATGTATCTAGGTTGTTCTGTTTCAGTAGTGGTTTTATAACAGCAGTCTTTAGGGATTTAGGAAATTAGCATTTCTGTGCGATTTTTTTTGTTTTCTCTTGTCTCATTTTCAAGTTGTGAACATTAATTATGCCGCCCTTTTAAAAGGGTTTTCTCAATCATCAGATTTCACCAGGAATTAATTTTTTACAATTTAAAAAGTTAGGGTTTAAAAGATTCAAATTAAGAAATGAATGCCAATTTAAAAACTAGGGCTGGGACTTTAATTAATATTAATATTAATTACACATAAATTAACGCGCTAATTTTTTTTTACGCATTTTAATCGCACTTATTTTTGCACCGCGGAACGTTTCTCACTGGATGAGTTTCAGGCGGACCGATTATACTGGAGCACCAACTAGCGTTCATGAGTTCACACAACAACAAACCACAGTGAATATGAAGGAAGAAGCTTCGGTTTGGTTGGCCCCGTGGATGATGGGACATTTTGTTACAAAAAACCGACGAATGGAAGCGTCGATAAGAGCATGGTTGTGTTGCTATGCAACAAGGAATTCGCATATCACCGCAGCACATCCAGTCTCAAGTATCACCTCAATGCAAAACATAAAGCAGCTAGCGGCTAGTGTGGTAGCTAGCGTGGATTGTGTTTTACTTAAAAAACCAAAGTATTCTAGTTTACAGAAGGTCTACCTACCTATAGGCTACCTGGATTTCTGAAATGTACTATATTTCTAAATATGCTATTGCTACACTTAATGGCAAAAATTGCACAGGTCTGTTGGACTTGAACAAAAATAAACAATATTTTTGTTGCTTAAGCTTATGTATTCAGTCATTATTCAATGGTATACTAAAAATCCATGTGAAAAAAATTACTTCCCACTGTTCTCAGGTCAAATATTTATATGCGATTAATTTCGATTAATTAATTACAAAGCCTCTAATTAATTAGATAAATTTTTTTAATCGAGTCCCGGCCCTATTAAAAACCTAAAAAGAATTTGTATAATCTGTGCAGTTTGAAGAGGGATGCTTCATGAATCACAATGCACCCCTGTCTTGTGTTTCAAAGTTCTTTATTAATCTTCAATGTCAGTGATTTGATAAGACCCTTACCTGTTTGATACTTTTCACTTCTCTGACATCTACCAACCTTTTGATCTTTAAAGTCTCAATACTCTAAAACCCTCTGTACCCACCTCAGGTCCAGACGGACAGTCAGGTTTTCAGTCTGGGTAGGTGAGGGGGTAGCCTCCAGCCAGCCGTAATCACAGCTATCCATTTCATCTAACAGCGGGAAGACGATGCTCCCAATGGGAGCCGAGTGGTGGTAAAGCACCCTCCTCATATGCCCCCCCCTCCACAAACACAAATGACCCCCACCCACTCCTGACAGATTAGATTTCTCCACCTCTACCCACATTGTAGTCGGCAGCAGATGCCTATCTTTGCCTGTTCTCTTACTGCAAACAGCAGCAGAACCACTTGTGTTGTCTCGTGCTGTGGTGGCAGATAAAGGCCTGCCAGGATCTCTGGAGATAATGTGCCTGTCTGAACACACCAGCAGATGGAATATGTACACAGCACACTTCATACACTAGATACAAGACTCAGTGTTTGGGTTTTCATCAAATATTTGCCCCAAAACTCTTTATATACTGGAAGTTGAAGCTTAGGAAAATTGAGTTGTTATTCTAACAGTTAACATTCACCCCAAAAAGCACTATTAACAAGTTTTTTTATTTATTTATTTTTTCATTTTCAATTGGTCATTTAATGTTTGTGAATGCGATTCAGGATGGCACACCACTTTTTCAGGTTCCGTACAGATACCAATATGGCGAATTTAAGAATCTGCTAATATCAATACTAATCAGATACATCTTTTTCCCTTAAAAAACTAAGCAGCCAAATAAAAAAATAAAAAACCCCTTTGATAAACCTGGCCATCTGAAAGCATCCTGCTCAAACTGTGAAGCAATTACTCGCCTAAAGGAAGAAATTCATTACCCACAACAATCTCCCAAAGTTAAGCGAAGCATCTACGTAATAGACTATTTAAATTTTAGCGCACACAAAGAGTCTGGCGGCTAATGGTGCGTTCAAGGTCTACACGAATGTCACAATTTTCGTTGCTGTTCCGAGCTCCAAGTTCCGACTTTCAAGTTCTGACTTCGAGTGTTAGACCCGCCTTCAAAATAAAAGCAAACACATGTAGCTTTCAAAATAAAGCATGTGGATGTGTTAGCAGAGTCCCTCACATAATTTACAAAAAGACTCAAAATATGATGCCTTAAATAAAACATAGAAGAACCCTTATTTTCCTTTACAATAATTCTCTAAATAATGATTAAGATGGAATAGTGGCATTTGAATGTGAGAGAGGCACCAAATTTAGGCTTTTAGGGCAAAAATGTCCTCTGGGGAGTATGCCCCCGGACCCCCAGGTTTATTTATTTAAGTTGCTGTTGCACTACTGTTTTGTATACTGTTTAATTTAAAAATAAATATAAAAATAAATGGCTTGAATCTGCTGTATTTATTCATGTTTTACAAAGGGTTTAACCTGAGCCAGGCCTTACCACAATGATAATCATATCACAGTCATGCAGGTGTAGTATGATATTTTTTTTATAACATACTGGTATTGGATCGGTACTCGGTATCAGCCAATACCCACAGCACAAGTATCGGAATCGGTATCGGGAGGGAAAAAATGGTATCGGAACATCTCTAGATGTGACTATCCTCTTGTTTGTGTAGTATGTTCAGTTCATAATTTTCAAATTAATTGAAGTATAGACTTTTATACAGCATTGTGAGTTCTTGTTGGCCGATGGGAATGATGCCTGTAACTTCGATATATCTTTAATCTTGTGCTTTGATAAGGCTGTCTGTGGTTGTGGATCCTTGAAAGGAGCTCATCCTGTTTTTGGTAATCCTGTCTAGACATGCTGTTAGTCATGGCCACCAGTACTGAATACACCCGCCTCTCACGAACTGAACTAATATCCCTGTTAGAAAGCCTGGCCATCAGTACATGTTTTAATCAATGCATGACAACTATTGTTTATTGTCAACAACTCCCATGTGCAGATGCAAAACCAACACTTTCAAGTATTGTGTGATTGTATGGGATTGATGTTAAGTAGAAACTAACCATTGAACACATTGTCTGTTTGTGTTTTTCCATGGCATTTGTTTACTATCAGGCAAATATACAATAAAGGTGACAGACGGCCTGAGCCGTATGGTAAAATTGGCCAACAGTTATTATTGTAACCAGAAATTTACAGTTGATATTACGTAGCTGCCCTACACAAGGAGAAAATTTGTGTTCTGGACAAAGAGAAGCTAATAATTGTGATGTTACTTATAAATGTACACTTATAAATGCTAGCACAAGAGTTAAATTACTATATTTGGCCTATACAACTATACAACCCATTCCAAAAAGTTGAGGCGTTGTCTAAACAATGAGATCATTTGCTAAATCATACTTTGAATTAGGGCTGCACGATTATGGCCAAAATGATAATCACGATTATTTTGATCAATATTGTAATCACGATTATTCATCATGTTAGGGAAAACATCTGTATTTTTATTGCACTACTTTTAAACAAACAATAGTTTATTAATAAACAGTTTTTGTTGTGTCCGGTGCTTGTTGTAAACAAACAGAGATCGCTAAGTGAACACCTCCTGCAGCAGCAGCACGTACACACTGTACTGCTACAGAGCTAACTGTTAGCCTATTAGCAATTTGCAGACTGGACGCTAAAGGGATTAACATCCCCTCTGGCTCTGCAGCTGAGAAAGACTGCTGCCGGAGGACTGTGCAGATTCGACTTGTTCTTACTCTTCTTAACGAGCCGCCGGCCCCCGCGGCTCATTAAGAAGAGTAAGAAGGAGTCTCCAATGACACCAGAAAAAGTCGCTAAATATAGCAACAAAGTTGCTAAGTTGGCAACACTGCTTCGCCGGCTTTTACAAATGGCGCATGTTGTTGTGGCATCGAGTACGACATCACATCCTGCTGAGCATTCTATCCAATCAGCAATCAGACTTTTTTCAGGGGAGAAAACGGTCCTGCCCCCTGGTGGTTGGTGGACTACTGGTGTAGAAAGTGCTTGATTAGATCTGCAGGAGAGCCGCATTTTAAATGGAAATATCGCAGACGATCAGGATAATTTAATCGTGGCAGCCAAAATCGTGATCACGATTAAAACTCAATAAATTGTGCAGCCCTACTTTGAATATAATCAATGATAATAACAAATTGCAATGAGCATTATGGCGTTGTGGATAGGTATAACTGTATGTCAAAAGAGTTTGTATATGTAAAAGATGTTCCACGAGGGTGACCGACAGCTCACAACAAAATTGAGTTGTTTGGTTCATAAGACCCACAAAAAAGTCATTTTCTATAAATTTGGACTGTGGAAAACAGATGATAACAAACAATCTGCCCGACGTTGGGCTAAATAGGATCAATAGGTCATTGTGCTGCTGCTGCTGCTGCTGGAACAGGACAGGACTCATCACACAATGCTGTGCTCATTGAAATGACATGTGGCCTGTGTGTTGCTTCTGACCTTTGAACTCCACAGAGCTGCAGCTGACACCAATCAATGGATAGAAACAAGGCCAAACATAACATTGCATCAGGATTTAGTTTACATGGCATTCCATTTCGAGGAAAAGTAATCTATACAGCAACTAATTATTAGGGCCGGGACTCGATTAAAAAAATTAATCTGATTAATTAGCGGCTTTGGAATCAATTAATCGAAATTAATCGCATTTTGTAATTAATTAATCGAAATTAATCGCATTTTAATCGCATGTAAACATTTGACCTGGGAAAAGTGAGAAGTAATTATTTTCACATGGATTTTTAGTATACTATTGAATATTGACTGAATACATAAGCTTAAGCAACAAAAATATTGTTTATTTTTGTTCAAGTCCAACAGACCAGTGCAATTTTTGCCATTAAGTGTGGCAATAGCATATTTAGAAATATAGTACATTTCATAAATTCAGGTAGCCTATAGGTAGGTAGACCTTCTGTAAACTAGAATACTTTGGTTTTTTAAGTAAAACACAATCCACGCTAGCTACCACACTAGCCGCTAGCTGCTATATGTTTTGCATTGAGGTGATACTTGAGTCTCATCAGCTTCTTCGTTCATGTTCACTGTGGTTTGTTGTTGTCTGAACTCATGAACGCTAGTTGGTGCTCCAGTATAATCGGTCCGCCTGAAACTCATCCAGTGAGAAACCTTCCGCGGTGCAAAAATAAGTGCGATTAAAATGCGTCAATTTTTTTAACGCGTTCATTTTTGTGTAATTAATTAATTAATCTTAATTAAGGCGTCAAAGTCCCGGCCCTACTAATTATATTATTTGTTGAAAAGAAAGTCAGATTGACAAAAATGGTATAGTATAAGAAGACTGCAGTTAACTTCTATTTGTTCCTTTTTAGACACCCACAAAACTAAATATATTCACTATAGTGTGCTGTTGATCAATAGTGATAAATATAAGGACATGAACTGCATCAAATTCACCATATCAGAGTTGACACTGATTTGCCATAGCCGCATATATAGCAGCCCACCAGTATCACCCTGCTCTCCCCTCAGGGTGTTCTATGTAATGGGGGTCGGGGTCTTTACTGCATTATGAATAGCATAGTGACAACAATACAATGCTTCTTTCAACATGCAGTCAATGGATGTTGTTCATTGAACAATCACGATCCAAACCCTCAGATTAATCAGATGACATAAATGATAAAATTCTGGCTGGTAGTAGTTGTCGACTGATACAGGTTTTTTAAGGCCGATACCGATTATTTTGACATCCGTCTTAACTGATCCCCGATTTTTTTGGGCCGATTCTTTTTTTTTATTTTTTTTATTTTAGATTAGATTCAACTTTATTGTCATTGGACATGTCACAAGTACAAAGCAATGAAATGCAGATAGCATCTAACCAGAAGTGCTTCAGCAGAAATTAGGTGAATCATTGCAGTATATACAGGAATTAATTATATAAAAAATGCAGTATATACAAGTATGGATTAAATAAAACATGCAGATCTAACTGTACAGTAGTAGTGTATATATATATATATATATATATATACACACACACACAGTAGTGCAAATGAAGGTGATACATTATGTTCGTGAAGCCCATATTGCCTTTTCTCCCTCCATTTACATGATAAAAATGACACAATGATAACAAATGTTACACAAGTCTCAATTTAAACAAAAACAAAGAAACATTTATTCACAAAACATATTTACAGTCGGATAGCAAACAATGTGTATGTTGTTCTAGGCCTGGAGGTGGTGGCGCCTCAGATGATCCACATATTTGATGTGTTTTTCTTTTTTCTGGTATCAGCAGCAGCTCACCAGAGAATAGCAGATGTTGCACCGAGCCTTGCCTGGTGTTGGCTCAGTGAAATGGGCTAATTGATTAGCGAACGCACGCACGTATCGGCCGAAGCCAAAACAAGTAAAAAACGCAAATATCGGTCGGCCTCTAATCGACAGTACCTGATCAAGAACCATAAAAACAGAAAGATCAAAGTAAATGAGTGAATGAAATGAAATGATACTGAGGACAGCAGATGCGAGTGTACCTGAACATTTTAAAAGCAACTTACAAGCAGCTTACATTTGAGAATTGACCTTATTTTGAACAGTTCTTACAGTTTTTTTCTTTTTTAAATCTTGTATCAAATATATGTAAATATAAAGTCTAATTATAAGAGATTTTGTAACCTTACAATAAAAACACAACACTTTTTTTTCTGTTTATATCTCTACTTCCCTCACTATCACCGAGGGAACAGGGGAAAGGAAGTGAGTACACAGCAGCAAATCACTGCTGTTGTCTTGGTGGGGTTATTTTCCATTTTCCTCATTAGCCATGACTGATTCTTTCCACTCTCTGTTGTCTGTGTGTGTTCTTCACACCAGCCACGGGCCTAATCGTCCTCTGTCAGTGTTAACCTTTTTTTGTTTTTAACTGAATATTGAGTGGAGGTCTAGGCCCCCGTACATGTAGCTCTTCTCCCATTTATTCCCAAATCGTTTTGTTTTTCACTCAGCTACTTTTTTTTATACTAAAAACCAGAACGAACACACACACACACACACACACACACACACACTCTCCTTGCCCTTGAGGATGCCCTGACCGCAGGGAACCTCAAGGTGGTTTCGCTGATAAAATGACATTAAAAAGCATTCCCTTCCAGCCCAGGATGTTCTTCCCACAAAGAGGGAAAATGATGCTTTTTACAATTATTTGCCATTTGAAATGGAGCCGTTTTTTTTCAAAGTTTTCCCTTTTTAAAAAAAATCTAATTTTCCCCTTAATGGCCCACCAGCTTTATGCTAATAACATGAAGTTTGTGCAGAAACCATGCAGTACAAATGTGTAATATTCACCCATGGTATTTGAATATTTCTGCATGCTTTGGTCCCTAAATATTCTTGGATGTATTGGGTATGACTGGCAAGCTGAGAAAGTGGATGCAATGGACCCAGTGCATCATGTTTTCTGATTGAAATGCCTCGATCCGATCTCAAAGATCAGGGCCGATCAAAATAGGGCTGTTTCCACTACCCCCCAATACCCGGAATGAGGCGGGTCCCACTCGCCGAAACGCCCCTAATTTGAATATGAGCCGTCCTGAGCGGACTTTTGTCTGGACTTTTTTAGTCTCTTTGGAAGAGCAGGGCCTTTTTTCTCCCCTGAAAAAAGCCTGGTTACTGATTGGATAGATTGCTAAGCAGGATGTGACGTAGTACTCGATGCCACAACAACAAGCGCCATTTGTAAAAGCCCCCGCGGCTCCTTAAGAAGAGTAAGAACGAGTCGAAGCGGCACAGTCCTCCTGCAGCAGTCTCTCCCAGCTGCAGAGCCGGAGGGGATTCTAATCCCTTAGTGTCCAGTATGCAAATTGCTAGTAGGCTAACAGTTAGCTCTGTAGCAGTACAGTGTGTATGTGCTGCTGCTGCAGGAGGTGTTCACTTAGCGATCTCTGTTTCTTTACAACAAGCACCGGACACTCTGTGCACAGTTAGCGATGCCGGTCAATTCACGATCACCATGTTTATGATCAGTGGAGACACTGTGCATAATTAGCCATGCTGCTTTGTTTATGATCAGCTTACTTAGGAATGTTAGTCCACCAATAAGAAGACCAGTGCGGCGTATGTCTGCAGCTTTTTATCTCTCGGAGCTCTCTAAAAGCCAGCCTGAGATTTACTCGTGCTCCATCTCTCTCTCGTTACTCTCTCCTTAGTCGTATTTGGTCTCTTTGCCTCTGTCATGTTTGAAGCTGCTGAACTGTGGTCCGCTGAAGGGAGAGAATGTTAATGAACTCTGTTTGATCTTAAATTTGATGTGCGTGCCAGGCAATTTGGAATTATCGAGGATTTCCATTTCAGAAAGCCTTTATTGTCATTGCACAGGGTAGTACAACTAAATTTGCCATCAACCCGTCCAAAACGTATAAAAAACACACAAAAACAATATGAAAGAGGAAAATAGGACAGGAAGACAGGGATGAAGAGAAAGAAATACAGCACAACCTGAGGGGAGGATTTCATCACCTGTTACCAATTACCAATAAAGTTCCTCAATTTGAACATTAAACAATGGTGTTTTCTACAGTTTTGAATTGATTGTAAAAATCATTTAGCAAATGATCACACATTTCCCCCTGAAATGAACTGTAAATCCACATTTTAAATAGTTTTTTCCCGGGGGAGTATGCCGCTGGACCACCCCATATAGGTAAGTTATTGCATCTTTGGCACCTTTTTCAGCCAATCAACGTCCTGTGTGTTAAACAGAGCTTCGACTGAGCTGCTGATCCAGCATCAGCTCTCACTCAGGGAGGGAATGCAGAGGGTGGAGGCTGGCTGTAGTCATTCCCTCCTCTCCATCTTTAATGTATCTTTAACACATTTATGAAATTGCATCTCTTCATGTTTAATTAGTAAACTTCTCCCTTTGCCGAGTGAAGCCCAGCCGAGTTTGATGTGTGCTGTCATGTAACATTTAACTGTGTGTGTGTTCACAGGCCCAGAGGAGAAGAACGTCAAGTCAAAGAAAGAGAAGATGAAGGAGAGGAGGGAGAGATGGCTGAACAGTGAGTTCATATTAACACTTTGCTGTTGATTGATGCCGACTGAGTGGTGGACATTATTTACCATATCACCATTATAGCATGATTATATGGAATTTCTTCTAGATTCTAAGTAACATTTTGAACTAACAAATCTCAGCCAACTTGGCTCTCCCATGTTAATATTTAATAAGGATGCACAGATTGTGAAAATGTTAAGTATATTTCACTTTCTATTGACTTCCATCTATTTTTGGACATTGTTTCGGCACCATGAGCATCAACCACCGAATGTCCTCTTACTTTATTTGGATAAGTTTGTCGGCCTGACAGACTTCTGACAGCCGTAGAGCTAAGAGAATGTGGTTGCATAACATTTGCATTTGTTTTTGATTACTTATGATCAAGAACTAGTCAACAACTTGTCTGACAGCCAAACATCCAGCATCCACAACAAACCAGCTGATATTAATGTTACTTACCGTTGCAACAGCGGAAAGACCAGCTCGTTGTCTGTCTGCAGCCTTTTATTTTGGGAAGCTATCTAAAGCCGTGTTTCCACTAGGGGGAAAAGTGGCCACAGGGAAAGTCTCAGGCCACACCCTCTCAAAAGTCCGCTCACTCTCCATTACAAGTTAGCCCCCAGAGGGATTTAGAGACTCCGGAGGTGACGTATGGTTTTCGCCATCGCTAACTGTGCACAACGTCAGCAGCTGATCATAAACAAAGCAGCATGGCTAATTATGCACAGCGTAGCACAATCACTATTAACATAGTGATTGTGAATTAACGGCATGCACAGAGTGTCAGGTGCTTGTTGTAAACAAACAGAGATCGCGAAGTAAATTACTCCTGTAGCAGCAGCACATACAGAGTGACTGTAGCTTACTGCCGCTAACGGCAGCTCTTCTTAACAACCCAGGCTCAGGCTCGTTAGCGGCTTGTTAAGAACAGCAAGAAGGAGTCGCTGGATTTGTCTCCAGTCGCTTTCTTGTAAAATAGTCGCTAAGGGGATCTGAAAAGTCGCTGAATTTAGCAACAAAGTAGCTAAGTTGGCAACACTGCTTTGCCGGCTTTTACAAATGGCGTGTGTTGTTGTCGTGTAGAGTACTACGTAACTTCCCGCTTAGCGATCTATCCAATCAATAACCAGGCTTTTTTCAGGGGAGAAAAAAGACCCTGCTCTTCCACAGGGACGAAAAAGTTGCGACCAAAGTCCGCTCCGGACTGCTCGTATTCAAATTAGGGGCGTTTCGGTGAGTGAGACCCGCCTCATTCCGGGTATTGCCCGGTAGTGGAAACAGCCCTTAAAAGAGTTGCTTTTGTCTGGCGGCCTCTTGCTCTGTCACTCTCTTTTTCTGTCTTTTTGTTAACCTCCTCTTTGGTCCTCTGCCATGATGTCCATAAAGGCCGCTGAACCCAATCATGCTGCTTCCCCTGTCCAGGGTCTGAAAACCCCCTCAACCCCACGGTCCAAAGCTCCTGTGCTAGCGGTGTAAAGAAAACATTTTTCTCCATAAAATATGATCCTTGAGAGTATTACTAATGCCTGGAACAACCTCTTTTAAATTAAAACGTTTCACTAGTAAATAGAATGAACCTTAGGTACGACACAGAGCTATCAGTCATGTATTTGTCCCCAAATCAGGATCGAGATTTCCACGAACAAACGATACACCTTGTGTAACATTACTGTCGGCCATATATTTATTACCAGTCTTAAGAGGGGCAGTCTTCTTCCTGTAGCTTGTGTGTTACAGTCTTCATCATGTGGTGTTCAGAGACATTAAAGGATAGTTTTGGAAATAATTGTAATAAATTCTTAAAGGACGCTTTTTGAGGTGTCCCTGTTGCTACCAGCCAGAATAATATTTAGAACGATGAACAGACATTTTGACGGGAACTATTTAGTAGGGGCCCATTGCCAGGAATTAATGGGCACCCTGCAGTCAAGCAGAAACCAGATTTAATATCTGCTGAAAAATAAGTAAGTAAATCACTGAATTTGGGGCATTTTGGCTGAAGGTCCATCTTTGTGTCTCTGTAATTATAAGTCCTCTCCTCAACACCACAACATCATCACGCCGCCATCATCTCCCATAATTGCGATCAGGCCTGTAACCATACCCTGCTGCTGAGCCAATCAATTCCTGGGTAACACAACACGTATCCTGTTCAGGCTTATAATTAGGTGCTAATGGCTGTGCGACTCAATCCTGCTGAAACCCAAGAGCGGCTCCATGGCTGACAGTTTTCAGGAATTAGAAGAAAATCTGAACGAAATATGACCTTTTTTCAGAGTATGGAGACAGGGAAGTTCGACCAATGTGGATTTTTACAGGCTAATAGCTAATATATGATGCTTGGCTCTCATTGTAACCGGTTTGCACGGTGGGGAAAAGGGCCTGGACATATTGTCCTTATCTCTATACACATTCTATTTCAGCGTTTACAAGAAATGTAGTTAAAGCCTGTTTGACTCTGGCTATACCGTACACCATAACCTGCAACAGTATGTCAGGCAGACACAGAGCTTTCAACGTCACAGGTAAACGATGGTGGAGACTTGGGGATGTGGCGGTATATGGAAGTGGACTATAGAAGCAGCTTTCAGATGATGTCCACCTCTTCTATGTGGCATTTATTGTTGACCTGCTATCTCCCCCTAAATATCCGCTCCCCACAACCCCCAATTCTGTATAAACAGGTACAGAATGAAAAAGGGTTGTAAATGGAGTTGTGTCTGGACCTCTTACTAGTGGTTGACCGATATGGATTTTCTAAGGTCGATGCCGATACCGATTATTTTGACATTATTTCGATCCCTGATATATGCTGCCGAATTTTTTGGGCCGATTCTTAAAGCCGATATTGCCTTTTCTCCCTCCATTTACATGATAAAAATGACACAATGATAACAAATGTTACACAAGTCTCAATTTAAACAAAAAAAGAAACACTTATTAACAAAACAAACAATACATATTAACAGTTGGATAACAACAATGTTTATGTTGTTCTAGGCCTCGAGGTGGTGACGCCTCAGATGATCCACATATTTGATGTGTTTTTCTTTTTTCTGGTATAGATGGATAGATAGATAGATAGATAGATAGATAGATAGATAGATAGATAGCTTTATTCATCCCCGAAGGGAAATTCGGTTGTCACATTCGGTGGTATCAGCAGCAGCTCACCAGAGAATGGCAGATGTTGCACCGAGCCTTGCCTGGTGTTGGCTCAGTGAAATGGGCTAATTGATCTGTGAACGCACGCACAGTAAAAAACGCAAATATCGGCCCGATATATCGGCCGGTCGATATATCGGTCGACCTCTAATTATAAGTTGCCTCATTGGATCCAATTCCTGAAGACATCGAATTTTGAAGCAAAATTTTGAAATGTCTACCTCTACCTCTTATCCCTCACTGACATTCACTGTTGGATGTAACTCGCCCTTTCTCTCTCTCTCTGTTCTCTGTGTTGCTCCGCCTCCTCTCAGAGATCAGCTCCATTAAACAGGCCAAGGAGCAGCAGGCGGCCGAGGCCCGGCGCCAGGCAACGCCCGTGGTGGGGGACATGAGGCCGCTGGCCGACGCCCTGCCGGAGCTCTCTCAACTTGTCGCCCCCGTCACAACAGCCCCCACCGCTCGCCGCAAGAGCAGGAAAAACAAAGTGTAAGTACCAAGGTGACCTCTCTACAGGCATCAAGTGTCAGCATGGCAGTGGTTGATTTTCAAGTGCGGTCCTCCATAATTATCCCATTTTCTTTTGTCCTTGAGATGATAAATGTGAAGCAGCAGTGATGTGGTCCCTGGTTAGACCAAGAAACATTGGAAAACAGCTTCATCACTGATTGAAAGTAGTAGTTATTCTAAACAGGTGTAGATGTATGGAATCTAACGGGGGCTCCATAATACCTTTGAACTAGGGCCTGGACTCGATTAAAAAAATTGATCTAATTAATTAGAGGCTTTGTAATTAATTAATCGAAATTAATCGCATATAAATATTTGACCTGAGAACAGTGATATGTGAATTCCTTGTTGCATAGCAACACAACCATGCTCTTATCGATGCTTCCATCCTTTGGTTTTTATTAACTAAATGTCCCATCATCCACAGGGCCAACCAAAGCGTCTCATCAGCTTCTTCCTTCATGTTCACTGTGGTTTGTTGTTGTCTGAACTCATGAACGCTAGTTGGTGCTCCAGTATAATCGGTCCGCCTAAAACTCATCCAGTGAGAAACGTTCCGCGGTGCAAAAATAAGTGTGATTAAAATGCGTAAATTTTTTAACGCGTTAATTTTTGTGTAAATAATTCATCTTAAGTAACGCGTTAAAGTCCCGGCCCTACTTTGAACATCATTCCACACTTAATTTGAATAACAAACAATACTTACAAATCTGAGATGGAGTTTCCTATCCCTGCATAAGCCAGATTTGCAAAGGCACTTGTTCACAGTTTAGAGCTGAGGGCTCATTTTCATCAGATCTAACATTTTTCTGCTCAAAATGTAAAATTTGTTCTACAAGTTACATTGTCAATTACCTTAAATTAATGAATTATTGACAAGATCAAAATAAATATCATGATAGAATTATTTGGTGTGGAAATTCCACCCATCTACATACAAAGCATCCTGACAGATTGCTTAAAGGAATAGGGAACTATCTTTTTAAATACCACCTGAACTGCATTCATCAGATCCCACATAAACTCTGCAGATTGGTTACAAAACACATTTTGATATGCTTGTGGCGAGTTAAAGGCTGGCCCCAGGCTTCAGTCCCCAATGAAGTTGCATTACATGTGGTGGTCTGACTGCTGAACTGAGCCAAAGAGGGTTTAGTAGCAATGTACAGTTTTCTATTTATTTCAATGGACCACTGCTTATCACTAACCAGCACTACAAATGTCCCTGTTTCTTTCCTGTGTCCTTCCTGCAGGCCGGTGAAGAGGCCTGAGCCAACAGACTTCAGCCAGATGAAACAGTCACAGAAACGCAAACTCCTGTAAGCAACTTTCATATTATCCTCAGAATATCATTATTATTCATATTACACTCCTTTACAAATCTCACTGTAAACCTTAGATCTGAATTTACAGTGAAATCTGAAAAGTATTCTACTGTATTGATGTCATACAGTGTCATACTGTATATTGCAAGGCCATCTGGGAGAAAAAAATATGTGATTACAGCACTTAAAGCCATTATTTTTAAGTCATGCTTTTTAAAGGAAGCATGTGTAGTGTAAATAAAAGTGGTCCAAACACAGAACCTTGTGGAACACCATGACTAAAAGTACCACAGTGTCATACTGTATATTGCAATGCAATCTGGGAGAAAAAAATATGTGATTACAGCACTTTAAGCCATTATTTTTAAGTCATGCTTTCTAAAGGAAGCATGTGTAGTGTGAATAAAAGTGGTCTAAACATGGAACCTTGTGGAACACCATGACTTAAAGTACCACAGTGTCATACTGTATATTGCAATTTAATCAGCACTTTAAGAAAATGCCATTATTAATTAAATGTAAACTTATACTGAAAAGTTTCACAGTGTACTGTAAATATTCAGTAATTAACTGACAAAACTGTGCACGGTATTGTGTCAAAAATACAGTAAAAATACAGTACTTTGCAGGCGAAGGTGCTGCCAGTTAATCACTGTAAATTTATAATGATTATACTTACAGTGCTAAACATGTGTGTTTTGTCTCTATTACAGGGAAACAGAGAGCAGCCGGTTTAGCAGCGCAGTAAAGACTCTCTCTGCTAAAATGAACCCTCTAGCTGATATCGGCGAGCAGCTGAGGAAGAGGATGAAGCAAGAGGAGGAGCAGGGTCCCAGCTAACAGCATCACACACATTCATCAACACATCTCAGTCAACATTGGATTATTTTCAGAGAACCCCGGAACATTATTGACTGCTCCCAGAAAAAAAAGAAGCATATGTTACATATATCCTTTTAGTTTTATTATCCACAGCACATTTAACAAGCATGTGTTTCAGTCGCAGTTGTTTTGGCTCCACCTCCAAACATTTCATAATCAAACAGTGCGTGTACAAAGAGATCACCACCTCCGCACTCGTCCTCACTATCTTCTCATTGTGCCGTACTGAGAATAAGATCAGCTCCCAACTCTGAGTGACTCATCAGCAATAACCATAGAAACTGCAGCGATCCATGTAAATGAACATCTTGTCGGGGCAACACTGAGCCACGCGCTGAATGAAAATATTATCAAACTATCATCAACATGTTATGGGGAGATGTGGAAATCACTGCACATGCTGCAACTTTGTCTGTTTTCACTCATTTTCAAACAGAAGCCACAATCTCTCACATAATTACAAGATACTATTTCATTCAAAAAAATAAAAATGTCATAATAGTTTCACCAAATTATGTACTTATCTCTTAAAAATAATAATAATAATTATGAACATTTCTGTTAAGAGAATGGTGTATTTTATAATTTTGAGATACAAAGTGATAAGCGTCATAATTAAAAGTTTTTCATAACGTAAATATGAGATCTCCATTATTTTATAACAATTCAGACTCATAATTATGTTGCAGATTGTCATTTCTTTTCAAAAGTTTCCCATAATGTTTGTATTTTATACTACATACTGTGCATATTTATGTAGAAAGTTAGTTTTCATATGCAGACACACAAACACACACACACAGTGACTTCCATTATTGTACTGTTTGAAGCCATTCACAGAGTGTCATGTGGATGTTATTTCTTTGAGTGGAAGGATCATAAATAAATATGTGCATTCCCTTCAAACAACCACGACTCTGAGCCCACTGACTTTGATTGCAAAATATATTAATTAGTGTTTTGTGTATTTCCATCACCTGCTCCAGGAGCTTTGTTTAAAGCAGTGAAGAGAATCCAGTTAACTTTGCTAGTGATAAAGTGATAAAAATAGGCTTCCATAAATTACCATTATTAAGTTATATGAAGCAGGTTCAGGAGTAGACAGGCCAATTAAAGCCATCATCTGCATTTGTTTTTACTGAAATGCCATCCTCCAATCCCAGCATGCAGCTTTGTCACATAGCCCACCAGTGGAAGAATTACTGTAAGTCAACGAAGCCGCACTGTGAAGATATTCCATTTAGGGATGGAACGATACCACCTCTTCAGGTCCTTTACCGATACCAATACAGCAACCTTAACCCTTAACAGGGCACTCATTGAAATACTTGCAAATTCCAAATTTCAACCCTAGAAAATATTGGCGGATATTACATACAGCCAGAATGTGTAAAAAAAGAAAAAAAAACATACGGACCCGGGGGAAGGGGGTAATATTTTGAGAAAAAAGTTTACGAGATTAAAGTGGATTTATGAGAAGTGGTGAATCTGTGAGAAAAAAGTTGCTTTCCCCCCCCATTTTTTTCTCGTATATCTGCGACTTTTCTCGCAGAGATTTGCCACTCTTAAATCTGTGACTTTTTTTCTTGTAGATTTGCCACTTTAATCTAGTAAATTAGCAACTTTTTTCTCGAAATATTTTGAGAAAAAAGTTTACGAGATTAAAGTGGCAAATCTACAAGAAAAAATGTGCAGATATATGACATTTAAAGTGGTGAATCTGCGAGAAAAAAGTTGCTTTTCCCCCCACTTTTTTCTTGTAAATCTGGGTTTTTTTTCGCGCAGATTTGCCACTTTAATCTAGTAAATTTGCACCTTTTTTCTCAAAATTTTACCCCTTGGCCCTAATATGCCGTCATAGTCAAGTTCTCCTCGTACAAGTCACTGAAGAATAACTATTTGTACGACTGTTTCTTGCAGATTTTTTTCCATTTTTCCATTGGAGGTCAAGGTCAATGAAGTTAATATTATTATATTATTATCATACTGATTGGTCAGATGTCATGGTGTCACCGTCTGTGACGTAGCCTGGTCTTTGCTGATTAGTTGGAAGAAATCCATGTGGTTCTACGACCAAACAGAGAGACATGGGGACCCCATTTAATATCCACTGAAGTTACCAAATATAGTTCTTCGCCCGATGAAGGGTTAAGTGTCTGCCAATAACAACACCAGTCCGATACGTCTTTCTCGCTTAAACAACTAAGCTGTTACAAAAAAAAATCCACTTTGCTAAACCTGGCCATCTAAAAACATTATGCTCAAACTGTGAAACAACTACTCCACTAAAGAAGAAATATATTGCCCACAACAATATAACACTAACTGTACATGTGACATGCTGCTCACCTCTCACTACAGCAGGACGCCCCGAAGTTTAGGGAAGCATCTATGTAAACGTTTTGGCTCATGGATCAGAAAAGATTATGCTTTTTTTCCCATTTTACATCCGACCCAGTGATTTTGGCCAATATCGGATCGGTGCATCCCTAATTCCATTACAACTTAATGTCCTGCATTGAAAATGGCACTTACGTAAAAGTATGTAAGTAATAGCTAGAAAATGTACTTAACGCATAAATAGCAACACTGTAAGTGTCAATTAACAGTAATTAACCAGCAGCAGCTTTGCCTGAAAAGTAATGGGTTTTTTGTTGTTTCTTTACAGTTTCTAACTGTTTTTTTAGAAATAGAGTGTATTTTTCCGTAAATTAGGAAATATTTACAGTACACTGTACATTTTTTCAATGTAAATTTTAAGTAAATGTGATTGCATTACAATATACAGTGTGATACTGCACAGTAATGTTAGCCATGGTGTTCCACAAGGTTTTGTGCTTGGACCACTTTTATTCACATTATACATGCTTCATTTAGGAAACACGACTTAAAAAGAATGGCTAAAAGTGCTGTAATCACATGTTTTTTTCTCCCAGATTGCATTGCAACATACAGAATAACATCAATACTGTAGAATACTGTTCAGATTTGACTGTAAATTTACATCTAACTTTAACAGTGAACATAACTGTGAGTGTGAAAGTTAAAATCTAATGATTACCTCTGAACTGAAAAGAGTGAGGTTTTCCAGTTTTGTGTGGTGAAGTCTTCTGCTGCAGATCTGGAAACTTCACTATGATTAGATTGGAGGTTAGAAAAACTTAATCAATACAGGCATCAGTGCCACCATTAGGACTCATTAATAATGGATACTATGGGAAGAGCACAGTGTCAGATGAAAAGTAATCAGAGCTTGTTTTTCTATACATTTACTGGACATACGGAGCAGTGCGTGTGCTCTTTCTCCGGCAGGTACGGACACATTCTGAATTTCCTCTGACTGCAGTGTTAAATGACATGTTGTGTAATTTGGCTGTCCTACATTCCTGCTCTGCCAAATGGAGCCTGCCACTGCAGAGAGACTTTGACAGAGACACTCCAGCTCGTCACCAGCTGATACTCGGTGACAGCGAGGATGACCTAAAGTAAACACAAGAGCAACAGAGGAAGGAAGAGGATTAAAGGACCAGGCTGCAACACGTCTCCTCACAGTGAATGTCTCCAACTCACAACATCTCACACGAAGAATTAAAACATGTTTTCAATGACATGGAGAGGAAATCATAATCCAACACAGCTGCACAGGTGAACCTCATTACATCACACATCACCTATCAGTGTGTCAGCTTTAAATGCATGACACATTACAGCAACATAGTAATATTTGTATGTAGAAGTTGTGGGAAAACAAATTTCATTGACATTAAATGTTAATGATCAAACTTTATTATTGCACCTCTGTAACACACTTTAAAACATTTCAGCGTTAATATACAGTTATTAACTGGCACTACGACTGAGTTTCTTACTGCATTTTAGAATTAGTGTACTACTAGCAGTACATTTGCAGTATATTACTGTATTTTCATTAATTTAAAACACAATACTTTCACAGTCGATCCATCCATCCATCCATTCTCTTCTGCTTATCCGGGGCTGGGTCGCGGGGGCAGCAGGCTAAGCAGGGCATTCCAAGTGCCCCTCTCCCCAGCCCTCCTGGGGGACAGTTCACAGTTTTGTCAGTAAATTACTGAATATTTACAGTACACTGTAAAACTTTTCAGTTTTAATTCGCAGGAACATGGAACTTCTACGGTTGAGGCAAAGTAGTGCTAAATTAAACGGCTATGGATAGCATCAAAAATTGGTGGACACAGGGTTAATATAGCGTACACATAGGGTGGGCCTTAGTTTAGGTGGTTAAAATATGTTTTGTGTCAGTCCCCGTCTGCAGTCCGTTTCCTGTCTGGCGCGCATCTGGAACTCCATACTGGGAATGTGCAGACCATCATCTACTACATGAAATACACCAACTGCGGCTAAGTAGCTCATACAACCTCACTTTAAAAAATCTGAACTATCCTTTTTCATTTAAGTTCATGCCAGCCTGGTCTCACATAATTTCGAGAAATGACTATGACTCCTTAACACCAAGTTCCACAACAAACAAACAGCGGACTTTCACCTAGGAGAACTGGGTTTGTGTCTCATGTAAAAACTAATGGAAATGCCATTTTTTTTACGTAAATTATATTGTTTACGTAACTTATGTTGTTCGCGTAACTTATGTTGTTCGCGTAACTTTGTAGCTTCTGTCACTCACGGTTTGTTGACACACATTTTTTTAATGAAACTTATGTTTTTTACGTCACTCTGTAGCTTCCGTAGCTCACGGTTTGTTAACAGGTTTTGTTTTGTTTTTCCAAAAATTCTGTTGTTTACATAACTTATATAGCTTCTGTGGCTCACGGTGTATTTACACACATTTTTTTTAATGAAACTTATGTTTTATGCTCACGGTTTGTTAACATAGGGTTTAAAAAAAAATAAAATCTGTTGTTTATGTAACTTATGTAGTTACTGTGGCTCAAGGTTTGTGAATCACGATTTTTTACGTAACTTATGTTGTTTACGTAACTCTGTGGCTCACTTCGTCCTCGTAACTACTTCACTTCCGGCATTTACGTACATTTATTTAATTTGTAATCTGTTTTTTATAATGCTTTACCAGGAAGTGTATTTGTATGTACGTGTATGTATAATGACGTGTGTGCTATTTTAAGCGCGTGATGTCTGAAAATGACATGCTAAAAACCTCCAGCATGTAATTCAGTGTTAAGAAGTCGTGGTCATTTCATATAATTTATAAACACAGTCTACCTGAATGAATGTAGGAGTGGTATAATTATGCTCCATTCACATTGACTTTTTATAAAACAGTGAAATGAACTAAACACAGTGTGAAATCAATGTAAAAAGTATTAAGATGAAAGGATGATGTGTAATGCTCCTTCAGCACCCTTATTAGACCATTAAACAATGTGTGGATCCACAGGGGATTCTCGGCAGGTCTTCATCAGGTCCTGTTTGATCTGACAAAGACCCCCATGTGGTCTCCAACACCGTTTGATGGTCTGATAGATGTGCTGCAGGAGTATTGTACAGTGTGTGGGCTCCCACGCTTTGATCATCTGAGCCTAGCACCTTCAAAACACATGCGCCGTTGAAAGTGCTTGGCAGTTATGTCAAATATACATATGGGAAATATGCAAAAACAACATATATAATGTCTTAAATATATATGGATACATAATGTGCAGCTCAGAGCAGTATAGATGTTGAGAAATATTCTCAGGAGCCATGTCTGTTTACACTGATCTGAATTTATTTTGGTGCTGTAAATGTGGTAATTAGTTTGTTTATATGCACACATCTAGCTTTATATTCCTGTTGCTGCAGAGTTCATGCAGGGGTGTCTCATTCATACAACCACAGTCTGTATCAGTGTGCCATTATTCACTGTCACATATTCAAATGAGCTCTATGTGGAACAGAAATACTGGCACTTGGACCACTAATGAGATAAAAATACAAATCCACAACTTTCAATGAAAAATACACATCAAGAGCAGTTAGGGCAGGGCGGTTTCTCTGGCAGTGAAAAGACACAGTTAACAACATTTGGCAATAAAAACAAAGTAGAATCTAAATGACAAGATTCAGTCCATTTTTATTATGTCACTGGGTCACGTTTTTTCTATCCATAGATATCAACCCTTTCACTATCCTGTCTGTTGTCATGCATATACACATTAATATCAATATATGTAACTTTACTCTTTCTGTTTTCTGTTTCTTACGAATTTTAAAAGCTACTGTGTATCACTAGACATACATTTACAGTACATTACTGTATTTTTGTAAATTTACAACACAATACTGTTCACAGTTTGTCAGTAAATTACTGAATATTTATAGTACACTGTAAAACATTTCAGTGTAGATTTACTTTAAATTTCTGTAAATAATGGCATTCTCTGTAATCACACATTAATCTACTGTAATCACATCATATTTTTCTCCCAGATTACATTGCAATATACAGTATGACACTGTACAGTAATGCTTATCATGGTGTTCCACAAGGTTCTGTACTTGGACCAATGTTATTCACACTTACTATTCATAAATATGGCCCAAAAATGGCATTGCAAGTGCTGTAATCACATGTTTTCTCCCAGATTGCATTGCAATATCCGGTATGACACTGAATGCCATCAATAAGCATTGTACATTTACACTGAAAAGTTTTACAGTTTCACAAACCCTTGATTTATATCATATATAAAATCGAAAATTCAAAATCTTTTAATAAAAACTTTGTCCTAAGTCCTAAACTACAGTATTTAAAACTAGAATTGTGTTGATGCTGTTTTCTGGGCCGTGCTCGTGTTAATTCAGTGACTGTACAGTGCTTTAAAGGAAGCAGCAGGCAGAGGAAGCCCTGCAGCAAACATTCATCTGCTTAATCACCAGCAGCACTCAGGATACACTGGAGGATTCTTCTATTATTCACAAAGCAGGTGTGGATCTGGAAAATACGCAGTGTAAAATCTCAAAGAGCCCATCTCTGTTTGTTTTGTTCCCAGGTCTGCCAGCATCAGATATCAGTGAGTCATGTATGAGAGAGCTGGAGGGCCGCAGAGCTGATCCTGAGTCAGACAAGTGTGGAAATGAAAACTCCAGAATCACGAGAAAAGTACACAGCAGAGGAACAAACACTCAGAGGTGCTCTTTCACTCCATTCATGCTCCCCTGATGTAGCTCAGGTCTTTGAAGAAAGAGAATCAATCAAGCTCATGTCCTCACAGGTGTACAGTGGCCCAGAGGGGCCAAAACACTCTCATGTGATAAAACATTACAAGAATTGCCCTCCAACTTGACTCATCCCATGCTGCATTTATTTGTGCTGTGAATAAGGCGCCACAAGAATGAGTTCTTTAACCAGAAAGTAAGGGGGTCATCCCTTTGTTCCCCGAGCAGGGAACATAGGACCCTTTTTTAGAAAAAAGGTCCTATTTTCCCCGTTTTCCCCAAAAAGGGTCCTATGTTCCCCACTGTTGCAGGGTTAGCGTTAAGGTTAGGGTTAGCTCGAGACCTGCAGGTTTGCCACCGCTGACCTAATCTTTCCTAGTTTAGGCTTATTTGCATATGCGCGTCAAACAGCCTGTAGGCCTATCTGCCATGGAATTTGGCAGTAATGGTGGAAAAAGTAACAGACCGGGGAACATAGGACCCTTTTCGGGAAAGCGGTGAAAAAGGGTCCTATGTACCCCAGTCTCATACAAAGAGGGGAACATAGGACCCAGGGAATATAGACACGCTCCCGAAGTAAGTTAGCATGTTAGCTCCCTGGGGTCTATCCTCTCAAACACAATGATGATTTTGAATGTGTTGGTGGTTTGATTCCTGAAATAAGGTCTGTTGTTACTACAAGCTGATGAGATGTTCACCTGTTGTTGTACAACATAAAATACGTTATTAAATGCCTAACTTTTTGTTGGTCATTTACTAATTTTGGAGTTTTTAAAGGCAGTTGCTAACAAGTGGCTAAATGAGACTACAGTGCTTGTCGGGGACATTAAACATCACCACACCAGACACGGACAGGAACTTTCTCACTAGTCGCCTCAAAGCCTCTAGTCGTGTTTCCTAGTGCTCTTCAAACTCTTGTAGATTGTAAATTATGTAAATAAGCAATTGATTAGGCTATGGTTTCCCTAGCTTGTCAAATTGCTGGTTAGCTTATTGGAGACCGCCTAAAGGATAACAGCTGTGACGTCCAAGTCATTCGACTGGTGTAGTTAACTTTAGCATAACGTTAGCCTTTTACTTCTTTGTTACTTCTGCATTAACACTTCAAACGTCATAAAAGTGGTGTTCATTTGTGAAGATTATCCCGCTGAACAAAGCGCGTTAGCATCAGAAACTTCTGTTTGCCACAGAGCTTATTTTCTACAATGATTCAAAATCCAATGCAAAAAGAGAAATTTTCAGTGTACATTTACAGTAAATCCCTGTATATAATGGCATTGTCTTAAAGTGCTCACTAAATAATGGCATTGCAACATACAGTATGACATTGCACAGTAATGTTAGTCGTGGTGTTCCACAAGGTTCTGTGCTCAGACCACTTTTATTCACACTATACATGCTTCCTTTAGGAAATATGACTATAAAATAATGGTGCTGTAATCACATATTTTTCCCAAATAGCACTGAAATAAATGGAATGACACTGTATGATATCAATTCAGCAGAAAACTGTTCAGTTTTTAATGTAAATTTACATCGAAGGTTTACAGTGAGATAGAACACAAACATAGTTTCACATATATTGAGGTGGATTGTGACTAGTGATAAACAATCAAATCAAATAATTTAAATCCCTGTATATAATGGCATTATCTTAAAGTGCTCACATGTTTTTTTCCCCCAGATTGCATTGCAATATACTGTATGGCATCAATACAGTCCCCTGAGGTGTCAACAGCATGTAATAACCAAAGTGCCAAAAGTACTTCACACTCTGCTTTAGTTCATTTTCCAAGTTAGTTAAAGAAACTTTTCCAGTTTTTTTATGAAGAGGTAGGTGTTGCAGTGCAACCAAATCCCACGCTGATTATTTTGGGCACACTAAAGACACTGAACACATTGTGGGAGCCTCACAGATAGTGCGTGGCTTAGAACAGCAACTGGACATATTCCAGTTTGAAGAAACTAATAACAAGTTTGACTCTGGGTAACAAAGCACAGATATTTTCTAAAAAAATAAAACAAACAGGCTCCGGTGGTAGAGCGGTTCACCACTGATCAGAAGGACACTAGTTCAATCTGGAAAATCTCGTGGAAATATCCCTCGACAAGAAACACAGCACTAAATTGCTCCACTGTGTGACTGCATGTGTTAATGTGTAAATGCTGGCTTGTAGTGTAAAAGCACTTTTACTTGAACAGCGCTGTATAAATGCAGTCCATTACAATCCATTTACTTTGACATCAACACAAACTACACAAGCTGCCCTACAAAGTCTAACTGCAGTAACTACGCAAAGGGTAAAACTGAGAAAAATGGCTTTAAAGTTTTTTTAACGTTTTTTTAACTGGCCAGCCAAATGGGTTATAGGTAGGTTAGTGATATAACACTTATTTCTACATGTATTGATGATGTCATTTTTATGCTCAAAATCATGATGATTTATTTGACCTTTGACCCCAAAAATGTAGTTACTGCACTCTGGTTTTGCTGTAAAAGTTTCTAATAGTAACGCAGAAACAGTGCAGTAACTACAATGTTGTTGTCTTCTTTCAGCTTTTATATTTTTTGTTTTCAGTGAATAAACATTTTCAAATTGATTTTGTTACAAGTGTATTTAAAAGTGTTTAACTCTATGGAGTCTTGGACTATTTTGTCCATTTTTGAATCCTTTTCATGTGTTTTTGTGTCTTTTTTGTGTCTGTTGTTGTCTTTTTTTAGTTATTTTGTGTCTTTTTGGTCATTTTGTGTATGTTGTTGTGTCTTTTTTTTGTCATTTTGTCTCTTTTTTTTGTCATTTTGTCTCTTTTTTTGTCATTTTGTGTCTTCTCTGTCTTTTGTGTCATTTTTTTGTTTATTTTCTAGTCATTTTGTGTCTTTGTGTTCATTTTTGTGTCTTATTTTGTCATTTTGTCTCTTTTTTTGGTCATTTTGTGCCTTTTTTTTGTCATTTTGTGTCTTTTTTAGTCATTTTGTGTCTTTTTGTGTCTTTTTTGGTCATTTTTGTGTCTATATTCTAGTAATTTTGTGTCTTTTTGGTCATTTTTGTGTCTTATTTTGACGTCATGAAGAAGTTGTGCTCCGGCGCTTTCGTGGACTCCAAAGGATTAACAACTCTATTCAAAGATTTGTGTATTTTAGGCTTAATATTATAAAGTAATGTTATATTTTAGTCTTAATATAATTTTATCTCGCTTTTTACTTAATCACCATCGAGATAATAATTTCCCTTTCAAATAAACTATAATTTCTATTATTTTTATGTTATGTATATATTAGTATATATATACATATATATAGTCCATAGCAGACCGTGGTAAGTGCAATTACTGCTTGGTTTTCAGTTGGATTTTATGTTTTTTATATAATTATTTCTCTGCAATAAAGCAAAATTGAAATCTAAATCTAATCTTTTGTCACAAGATAAAACAGACATCAACAGTTATAACTCAATTTTAACCAAAAATGTAGTAACTGCAGTTAGGCTTTGTAGAGCAGTACAGAAGATCATATTGTGGTCAAATAAAAGGAGCTGACGATTGTCATATACAGCAAAAATACCCCAATATAAACATGACTTATTGATCAATAAGCTGACTTTCATAATTTAGGGCTATATCTTTTCATCTCTAATGTAAATTAACACTGTATTTCTAAAATACAGTAAGAAACGGTAAAGAAAAGGGAAAAAAAAGCAGGACTTTTCAGGTGAAGCTGCTGCCACTTAAGTACGGTAAATTTACACTGAAAAGTTTAACAGTGTAGTGTACAGCAGCTATTCTCAACCTTGGGGTCCTGACCCCCAATTGGGGTCGCTAGATGATTTTTCTGGGGGTTGCTAAATCATTTTGGAAGTCAGCTCTGTCTCCACTGTGTTAAAGTGTTCATGTGTTTTAGTCTTTTTGGTAATTGTGTGTCTTTTTTTGGTAATTTTGTGTGTCTTTTGGTAATTTTGTGTCTTTTCTGGTCAATTTGTGTCTTTTTTTGTCATTTTGTGTCTTTTTTGGTCAACTTGTGTCTTTTTGTGGCCATTTTTCTGCATTTTTTGGTCAATTTGAGTCCTTTTTTGCTTAATTTTATGTATTTTTTTGTCATTTTGTGTCTTTTTTTTTTGGTTACATTTTGTGTCTTTTCTGGTCAATTTGTGTCTTTTTTTGGTCATTTTGTGTCTTTTTGTGGTCATTTTTTGGCATTTCGTGGTCAATCTGAGTAATTTTTTGCTTAATTTTATGTATTTTTTTGGTTAATTTGATTCTTTTTTGGGTAATTTTGTGTCTTTTTTGACAAATCCCAAAGTATCAAGTTCTTACTTTCCAAGGAGTCTCTGGCTTGAAGCTGACTGTTACACACTCAGGAGGTCAGAATGGACCTTTAAACTTATAGCAAAGCACTTAGATTAAAAGTAACAATAAAATATAAAAAAATATATAAATGCACAAACAGAGAGATGTTTTAGTTGTTGTCTGCTTCATTATTTGTCCAAATTTCGTCATATCAACTGAGTTTGTATGATCTGAACTGTGAGATTGTGTTCAGTGAGACAACATGCCTGTTAGATTGGGGATCACGACTCAAAAAGGTTGAGAACTACTGCTGTACAGAACAACTGTACTGTCAGCTTGTGGCCTCAAACAAATACAAATGTAGCAATGACGTCAGGATTCATCAGGCTCCACCGGAGCCAACAAATGATGACATCAACAGTCTTCATGAGCCTGGAATGGATATCCAACATTTAGATAAAAATTCCATTTTCATAAAGTAACTGCTCGCTCATCTGAGCAGCAATCAGCGTGATGGGCTGTGAAGTAAAGCTATGTGTTTAGGCACAATGATCACATGGTCCTGGTGCTTTAGGGGAATAAATATGGAGTTTTATTTTTTAATAGTCTAGTGCAGCAGTTTAAATTCAATTAGAATTTCCTTGCAGTTAGGCTACCATGGTGATTTTCAAAGCAGTCCTCTGACCTCTGACCTCCAGATATCTGAATGAAAAAGGGCTGTACAGTTTCCCACAACTCCCCTCTTTACATGCATTTTAACCCTATGATGCACAACATGGGACTAAAGTGACCCGACTGAGTTTTTATGTTCTATATATATATTTTGTGGCCCCCACGTTGATATGAAAGTTTAATGTGAGTTTTATATGAATGGCACTTTACCGTGTTGAGGGTGGAAGGTCCCTTTAATTACTTTTTTTTTTGTGTGTATTTTTGAATAATTTTGTGTCTTTTTTGGTAATTCTGTGTATTTTTTTGATCGTTTTGTTTCTTTTTTTAATCATTTAGGTTTTTTTCTGTCATTTTGTGTCTTTTTTTTGGTAATCTTGTGTCTTTTTTGGTAATTCTGTGTTATTTTTTTGGTCATTTTGTGGCTTTTTTTGTAATTTTGTGGCTTTTTTGAAAATTTTTTCAGTAATTTTGTGTCTTTTTTGTCATTTTGTGTCTTTTTTTGGTCATTTTGTGTCTTTTTTTAAGTAATTTAGTTTTTTCTGTCATTTTGTGTATTTTTTTGAGATTTTGTGTTTTTTTTGGTCATTTTGTGTCTTTTCTTGTCATTTTGTGTCTTTTTCTGTCATTTTGAGTCTTTTTTTTAGTAATTTTGTGTCTTTTTTGTCATTTTGTGTCTTTTTTAGGTAATTTGGTGTCTTTTTTAAGTAATTAAGTTTTTTCTGTCATTTGGTGTCTTTTTTTAAGTAATTTAGTTTTTTCTTTCATTTTGTGTCTTTTTTTAGTATTTTTTGTTATTTTGTGTCTTTTTTTGTCATTTTGTGCCTTCTTTGTCATTTTTTCAGTCATTTTGTGTCTTTTTTTAAGTAATTTAGTTTTTTCTTTCATTTTGTGTCTTTTTTTTAGTATTTTTTGTTATTTTGTGTCTTTTTTTGTCATTTTGTGTTTTTTTCTGTCATTTTGTGTCTTTTTTTAGTAATTTAGTTTTTTTTTGGTCATTTTGTGTCTTTTTTTGGTCATTTTGATACTGCCTCCAGCGGCCCCCAGGTTATTTGAGTTTGAGACCCCTGCTGTAAAAGGTTCATTAATTACATGGAGTAAAAAGATGGCTTATATCAGATTATAGCTAACAGCTAATTTCCATCTGCAGTCCCTTGGCAGGTGAGAAGAATAAAATAGGATAAAATAAAAAAAAAAGAACAACAAACACACACACACACACACACACACACACACACACACACACACACACACACACACATACACACACACTCAATTAAAAATATCAAAAATAGACATATGCAGAGAGTACAAGACTGATTACTTAAAATCAATTTTTTTCACTTCACGTGAGAAAGTATGTAAATCTATTTTCCGAGCTTGTTTGTAAAGTGATTTAATGTATTTCAAGGCAGTCTTGCTAGCCTGGGACCAGCTTGACATACACTAATGTAAGTGAGACATAATCATAGCATTTACTATATAACTAAAGCCTTCACTGTATTAAATGAAGTTCACGTGGAGCTTAACTGAACTGTTAAATTCTAACAAGTTTCCTCAAAGTCCAAATGTACGCTTCCAGAAGACGGAGGAATGTTAATAAGGTAAATCCAGATGTTGAGAGGGATACAAAGCTGTTTTGGTTCACAGATTTTACAGAGAAAACATGCTCCGAGTTGCAAAATAAAACTCTTGGTGCATTCTTTGTCTGTAATTCGACAAGCAATTTTATTCAATTGCTGTTGTTACAGTGCTGCTTCCTGCATAATTTAGAGTCAATATAACAATGCATGTTTATCCGCAAGTAGTAAGATAAAATGTCTGTTAAACCTGTGGGGAGACAGCCACTACTGCCTGCACTGCAAAACCTTTCAGTGTAAAGTTAGTCAATTGCTGTAAATAATGGCATTGCAATATACAGAATGACACTGCACAGTAATGTTAGTCATGGTGTTCCGCAAGGTTCTGTGCTCAGACCACTTTTATTTACACTATACATGCTTACTTTAGGAAATATGACTATAAAATAATGGTGCTGTAATCACATATTTTTTCCCCAGATTGCATTGATATATATGGAACGACACTGTATGACTTCAATTCAGCAGAATATTGTTCAGATTTCAATATAAATTTACATTGAAGGTTTACAGTGAGATAAAACCATAGACTGCATAGAACACAAACATAGTTTCACATATCTTGAGGTGGATTGTGACTAGTGATAAAAAAGAAAATCTAATCAAATAGTTTATATATTTAATAAGGTTCTCTGTACAACTCAAATGTTCATTATTTCTGGTAAGAATGTTTTTTAATCAATATCCTAGAATTAAATTGTGACGTGCAAATGCAATAAACAAATTCTTATATCAAAGTGTGATGATGTCTGATGATAAAAATCACAAATTTATATTTGATTATATTCTCATAAATTAAATTTGCACTTATTCTTAACAATTGCACGTCATTCCCTGCCAGCATTATACATAAATATTCAAAAACGAACCAAAAGAATAACAAACCAGACCACAGAGTGGTTATTTTTATTTTTATTTTTTTCTTCAGTTATTTAATATGCTTCATTGGTACAATGAATAAGGTATAATAAATGCCTATACACGTAAAAAAAAAAAAAAAAAAAAAAAAATATATATATATATATATATATATATATAAATAATAATAATTAAAAAATTAAAGAAAAAATGACATGCCTTGCACAGTCCAATATATTATATACATATATTTCAGAATATTTTAATATAGTCATAAAATATTTCTTATACAATAATATTTAATCTGTAATAGGGCTGCAACTAACGATTATTTTCATTATTGATTAATTCATCAATTACTTAATCGATTAATCGATTAGTTGTTTGGTCAATAAAATGTTGAAAAATATCAATCAGTGTTTCCCAAACCACAAGATGACGTCCTCAAATCTCTTGTTTTGTCCACAAACCAAAGAGATATTCAGTTTATTGTCATAAAGGAAAAAAAAAACCCAGAAATATTCACATTGAAGAAGCTGAAATCAGACAATTTGGAAAATTTGATTATTAAAATAGTTGACGATTAATTTAATAATCGATTATTGTTCGATTAATCGAATAATTATTGCAGCTCTAATGTAATACAGAAACTATTTAGAATTAACTACTGTACAGCACAGCCTGTGATTGTTAAATGTAAACAGTAATTTCACATTAAGCACATTCAGTGATTTTTCAGCTTATTAAATTATCTCATTATTTTCATATCAGAAGCTCATCACTGAATCGTTTGGGTTGTATTACTGCAATACCGGTGTTACACATGGAGCATAAAAACACTTTTCCTGTGTGTCCAATCAGTGTGTGTGCGCTGGTGCGTAATGCGCCCATGTGGCCTCATTTTTCTGCGCCCACCTCTTCCCTCCTGTCCAATAAGAACAGGCAGCTTTTGGAGCAGCAAGGAAAGACATTCCCTGAGTGCTATCGCCCAGTGATTCCGTGTGTTTGTTTTTTCCCTCTGTCTCCCCGCAAAGCTACACTCTGTGTTGTCCTGAGCGCAGTGGAGTCCGGACCACAGCATCACCTGCACCAGTCTGTCGGCTTTAGCGCAGATTCTCATCCCCCCTTTGACTGAAATCACCTGTACACAGAAGATCACCGTAAGTACCCAAATATGGGTCGCTTTTTTTCTTTTGTTTATTTATGTATTCATTTATTTCGCTTGATTCACGCATGTAGTACAGCGACTGCTTTCGCCAATTCAACACTCCATTGGAAAATCTTTCAATTTAACCTTTTTTCGCCTCACGTTCTAAGCACACGGCTGATGAAAGTCAACACAATAGATTTTAACAAGTGGAGCACACTGACTTAATCGGCATATGTATGAGCTCACACAGTTGCCGTTATGGATATTAAATTGTAACTTCGTTAAAAGGAAAAACGCAACTCACCACATCACAGCCTGATGAATTAAACAGGTGATAAAACAGGCAAATCAGTTGTATTATTGGACTTCTTAATGCAATATGTTTTATATGTACGCCGAATTGAGTGTTCAGTCCGGATTAATAAAATGGGCTATGAGTTTATTCATGTCAAATACAATTTAGCTGATTATTAAGTTTTTCTTAAATTAATAGCGTTTTTCGGTTGAGTTCGGCGCGCCGCTCTCGATGTGAAGGAACGTACAGCGAGCACGACTCCTAAAATACCTACTGGGAATCGCAATATTTGAAGTATGATCCATGGGACTTTATAAAACACCATGACTGTATAACACAAAATGACGCCATAAAGCCATTTGGCTCTCTATATTCTGTGTGTATCTCATTCTATGAAAAATAAATACATTTTTAATCATTTTTTTTATGATTAGGAAAATGTTTTTTTTTTTTGCCCAAGCACTATTGTGATGCAGTCTTCATGTCCTAATCTGATAACATGGTTTTGGAAAATTCTAACAATTATGGAGTTAAACATTTACCACATTTACCACATTTACCACATTTGGGGAGATGCAAGGAAAGTACCAAACTGGACCCAAACCAGGAATATTGTGAGGGAATGATGAACCCTGAAATCACAACTCATCGTTCCATATATCATTTATTATCACAGCTTTATTTATCATCACTGGTATCTTCCTGGCTCTGGTGGAAATGTTACAGCCCACATTTTCCAAAAAGGGAAAATATGTATGAACTCATACACTGTATGAATTTGGTTTGCACTGCACTGCAAAAAAGGTGTGTCTAAAAACAAGATAAAAACGCTAAATCTGAGGGAAATAATCTTGCTGCATGGACAGATAATTTCACTTGACAAGATGTATTGAATTAAGATTGTTAAATCTAGAAATAAGCATGTTGAACTCTTAAAATAAGAAATTAACTCTTAAAACAAGATAAATTATCCAACACTTCTAAAGTTCTTTTTATCTTGGTAAGAAACAAATAATTAAAGTCAGTGTTAAAATCAACAACATGCTATAAGGCATTAAAACATCACTTTGTGGTGAAATGAGATTCAACGTGAATATGTTTTTGAAGTTATGAATTCATATCTTTAAGAATGGGTGTGTGTTAAACATCCATTTCCTTGGAAACACACATTAATTATGCATCACACATTAAAAGACTATTCTAGTATGAAGACAGATCATCCTGTGTTATTCCCCTGTGAGGAAAACTGCCTTTGGCTACAACACAACGCCTATTTGGCAAATTCATTTGTGCTGCGATTACTTCTGGCCTCTGCATGGCTCGGCTCAACTTGCCGTAGGCTTTTTTTTTTGCTCTTGTCTTCCACTTAGCCTACACGCACAAAAATAGCACTAAAAAGGCGGATGACAGAATGCATGTTCACTTCCATGCTTGTGCGTTCAAACTCGGTTAAATGTGATTCAATCAGCGAACATCTTTACACTCATTCCATTTAATTTACTGCACACAATACTGTTCACAGTTTTGTCAGTAAATTACTGAATATTGACAGCACAATAGGTAAACTTTTAAGTGTAAATTTGCACTAAATTCCTCTATATAATGGCATTCTCTTAAAGTGCTGTAAAATAAAGTAAATTACAAGGATTTAATGTAAACGTACATTGAAAAGGCTTCCAGGTGTCTTAAATCCAACCAGTCATATATTACAACCAATGAAATAGATTAAGGGACGAATTCATAAAAGGATTTTGCAGCTGCTAAACGTGCAAATAAGACAATAACAAACAGTGTAATTCTCAAAGCACCTGCAAAGAGTGAATTGCAACCCTAACTATGCTGCCAAGCAAATTGCTTCTAGGTGCTCCGATTCTATTTGCACATTGTGAGTTAATATGCATACATTTGGTGCTAAATAAGCCCCTTTCCATGCAAATTAGCCTCATTGCAAATAAGTCCAATACACAAACACCAGCGCTAACAGCCACATGCAGTTAGAGTGAATTATTGGTGTCTTCAGAGAGCTGGTGGTAAATGAAAAGCATTTATAAGGACGATTGTACGGTTGACTCCTTTAGCTCCTTTATTTTGGGATTCAGAGGCAGGACGCTCCTCTCAGCTCATTTTAAAATACATGAGAAACTAATACTTTTAATAACCAAATAGATTTCTGGCTCAGTTTGACTCGTGATGTCCACGGTTAATACGCTAACATACGTTCACTATGTGAAAGTGGACTTTTGTTGCTCTTGCCTACACGCACAAAAATAGCACTAAAAAGGCGGATGACAGAATGTTCACTTCCATGCTTGTGTATTCAAACTCAGTTAAATGTGATTCAATCAGTGAACATCTTTACACTCATTCCATTTAATTTACTGCACACAATACTGTTGACAGTTTTGTCAGTAAATTACTGAATATTGACAGTGAACAGGTCAACTTTTCAGTGTAAATAAATAAATAATTACATTAAATTCCTGTAAATAATGGCATTCTCTTAAAGTGCTGTATTCACTATTTACAGCTCAGGTTAACAGTGCAGGATTACAGGTTATTCTACGTGTAATACTGCCAGTACAAGGCCCAACATAATCTTTAAGTTCTCTTTTTTTTTTAAGAATTTCATTTTATTAATTTCTGTGGATCTTCATAGTTAGGTACCAGGAAGTACATCAAAACAACAAAAATGTAAAAAATAGCAATTTCAGAATTTCATCAATATCAGAGATTCATAGTATTTCATCAAAATCAAAATGCATCAGGTTCAATGCTTCCCTCAATACCAATAATTGATTATACAGACCCACCCCTCCCAACCCCCCTCCCCCCCACCCAACCTACCCTTCCATAACCACCTATCCCACCCCACACCCAGTAACCTACCCGCACCGGATAGAGCTGAAAACACCTAGTGGACAATACTACTCTATCTATCTCAATGCTGGGTTGCCCCCCAACCGAAGGGTTGGTGGTTTGATCCCTGACCGTCGCAGCCCCACAAGATACTGAACCCGATGCTGTGTTCATCGGTGTGTGAATGAATTCCCCATGGTGGCAGGTGGCACCGTTTAGGGTAACCTCTGCCACCAGTATGAATGTGTGTGTGAATGGGTGAATGAGCGCAGTCGGTAGTGTACAGTGCTTTGAGTCGCAAATCGACTATAAAAGCGCTAAATTTACCATTTACCACATTCAAGACCGGACACACACGACAAAAAAGAAATTAAATGAAAAAGACAAAAGGACAAAAAGAAAAGAGGGTTCTAAGGACATGCTCTAGAGGGCATTATAAATTTGGCTCCATTGGCTATCAAATTGTTTATTTTTATTTTTGTCCTCTAACATTGAACTTTAAATACACAGGTAGTACTTCATCAAAGCCTTCGAATTCTCCTTATTCTTCCAGTTTTGCAATATTAGTTTTTTAAGGATAAGAGAGGAAAAGAGTATCTGCCAACTAGTCGGATATCTCATCCCCTCTATATCTTGAAAAATACATTTCCTTGGAGAGAATATAATTTTCCTGTTAGTATATTTACATAACCAACCCTCTATACTTTCCCAAATCTTCATAATACTTTTGCAGTACCAAAAGGCGTGCATGAGGGAGTCACCATATAGGTTGCACTTTAAACATTTATCTGACGATGTGTTATCAATCTTTGAGAAGTTCTCAACTGTTAACAAACCGGAACCAGGAACTATGTGATCAAAGACTACGTAACCAAGATTATGACAGTGTTGAATCTCAGAGCTGAGAATCCATAAAACTACCCGCCAACATCGCAATACCTATCTCTTATTGTGTCCTTAAAGGGAGACGGAACCATTAGAGAGAAATGCCACTAATGAATGGTCATTATTTTGTGTGTCCTGCTAATTGAAATAGATTAATAATTTATCTTGTCTTGTCTGACCAACAACTCAAACACATTCAATGATTTAAAACAGAGAAAAGAAGCAGATACTCACACTGGAACAAGGTCTGACACTTTCTTTTGATAAATACAATGTGAAACATCCAGCCAGTGAATGTCTTGGATGTATCAAAGGAAGAGAAAGTGATTTAAATCATTTTGTGCTCGTCCACTCTCTGATATTAGACCTACTTACTGGTAGTCGCTGTGGTATCTTGGACTCAATCCCGGCGAGCGGAGCGGCGGGCTGCTGCGAGACTCCACTCTCGGGGATTAGCTGGGCAGACTGGGTGGTCGGACTGCTGAATCCTCTTTTAGACAATTAATGTGCCTTCAGCTTAACCCCATGTCTTACATGACTCAGACAGTCCCCTTTTTTGTTTTTTCACTCTGCCATGCAGTCTGATTGATGAGAATGTGGAGTGAAACATGCTCACACTGACTAATATAGATCATGGGTTGTTTGCTGATGTTTTCCTGTGATCATCAGGTCGTTGCTGCTTTGTCCTTTTAAATCACATTGTGACACATTCAGACAGTAATATCCTGTCTATCTGCTGATGCAGATGTTGACCAGTGTAACCCAGTGTCATCTGTAGGTTTTGCCAGTTTGACGCACGCGCTAGTTGAAGGTAGTGGTTCCCTCTAAGGTGAGTAGTCAGGGGCATGTGGATCGTTCATTTCATTATCATTAATTATCGAATTGGCTGCAAAGCTGATGATTTGATTTAGGTGATGGCTGCACATTCTCGCTTGTGATCAACTGGCAGCAGCTTTGCCTGCAAAGTACTGTATTTTTCTACAGTTTCTTACAGTATGACTGGTAGAGTCACCCACTGATCAGAAGGTCGGTGGTTCGATCCCTAACCATGGCAGTCGACATGTTGCAGTTGGGCAAGATAGGAGCCACAAGTCACCTCAAAGGTCTGGAGAAGGTGGCTATTTGCCGTTTCCATGGTTTCATTTCACCGCTATGTAGAGACTTATAAAGTCCATACAAAGTAAAGCATATTGAGTTCGTAACTCATATACAACAACTTCCTTCCTTACTTCTAATAAGCAATAATTCTGATATTATTGAGGGAAAACTCTTAGTTAATGGCTTACTGGTTGTATAATAAGGCCATGCAGAATAAGGCATTAATAACTACTTAATAATGACTAATTAAGAGCCAATATGTTACTTATTTGCATGCTAATAAGCAACTTTATGTTGAATATGTGTTCCCTAATCAAAAGTGACCTTGTTCTCTTATAGGACACATCTTTGTCCAAACCTTCCTGTTTGTTCAAATGTAACCAAACCTTTACCGCAGAGGTCAACCGGAGCTACCTCGAAAAAGTTTGTGATAGGTCAGGATGCCTTCACAACAAAAAGAAACCAACAGTGACTGTTTGTTGGACAGTCTCTGCTTTGTATGCCTGACCATTCACACCAGCGTCTAACCTGAAGGGAAACCCAGTGAGGCGGTATCTGATGCATGTCACAACACCTGAATTCACTGTCTTTATGTAAGCCCGCGCTCTGCCGCGCCTCAACACACCACTGCCCGCATACACATCAACTCTATTGTAAAGCAGCAGTTTGATGTAACGTTTGTTGGAGAACACTTGTAGTTTCATTGGCTTTAAATCAGAATCAGATCAGAATCAGAAAGCCTTTATTATCATTGCACAGGGTAGTACAACGGAATTTGCCATCAACCCATCCAAACGTATAAAAAACGTATAAAAAAAAAATACACTGTAAAAACGTCCCGTTGTTTTTACAGAAAAAATTGGCAGCTGTGGTTGCCAGAATATTTCCGTAAAAAATAAAGTACATATGTCAACAACTTTACAGAACAACTTGTAAATTTTACATCCTAAAACTGTAGTAATTAAAAAAAAAAAAAACATTTTAAAGTTGTAGATTATACCGTCCTTTACTACTAATTTAACAGGATGATGCTGCTTTTATACTTATTATTTATGCAAAATTTACATGCAGATTTTGCTTGTTGTGCATTGAATACCAGTAAATTAACATTCAGTTATTATTTATTATACACTGAATATCAGTCAAATGTACAAGTTGTTCTGTAAAGATGTTTACATATGTACTGTATTTTTTGTAGAATTATTCTGGTCACCACAGCTGCAATTTTTTTTTTACAGTGTATGGAACAGGGATGGGCTACTGCATACGGCCCGCACCCTCACTTGAAGTGGCCCTCAGTACAACTACATGCATTTGAGCATGAAATCTTAGAAGTGCAGTGTAAAAATGCACAAAATGACTTCTTGCAATTAATGTTGGTCTGCTGTTCTTGCACTGAAAAAAAAAAAGAAATCACAGTTTTTTATTTGCTTCAAACCTTTAGTGCTCCTATTTATACTGTTCTACATGCATGTGAGCATGACATATGTTAAGTTACTGCACTGTAAACATATTTAAAATTGCAGCTTCATCATATCTGGTTAAGTGCACGGTCCTATGTGTCAGTGGTTCCAACCTTTTTCTTGAGGGACCCACATTTTTGCCATTGTAAACTTTGGCGACCCCCCATTGTCCATTGCTTCAATGAAGCTGAACTCACTGTGACTTTCATGGTACTCTCTCTTTTTCTTTTTGAGATATTCAGCATTTTCGTCTCCCTGACGCTCCGCCATTTTTCCATTGTGTTTCTGTTGCTAGGTGAGGTTACCGCTAGGTGAGGTTACCGCTAGGTGAGGTTACCTGTGTATACTGCAGGAGGGATGTTACACATGTCCTTATTCATGCATTATTATTATTATAATACTTTTCTAAAGTGATTTTTCTATTTAAATAAATGAATAAATGTTTAATGTAGCCCTTATTTAGTTGTTTTTGTCGCAAATATTAATTAAATGCTGACTCATCTATATTTAACACATTAGATTTATTAAATCCCTTAAAATCAAGAGGGCTTCGCGACCCCCCGTGGATCTTTGGTGCCCCCCCTGTAGGGAATCACTGCTATATGTGGCCCTGTGGTAGTGTCCATGAAAAACTGTGGCCCCTTCCAGCATTTAAGTTGCCCATCCCTGGTCAAGAATATCACTGCAGCACTAAATGTAAGCATCAGTATACTACTTCTTTTGGTCAGAGACATTAGGAATAAATACTAAAATATCAGCCTGAATACACCTCTGCTCCTCCTCCTGGTCCCGTGCCTTAACAGCCCACCTTTAACCTGACACACTGTGAGAGCAAAGTGTCGAGGTGCTCAGGGACGTAAAAGCACTCCTACTTTATCTTAATGACAGCCTGGTCCCGGGGGCGACGGCTGGACAAAGAGAAAGTGCCCTTATCTAAGAGCGAGACAGGAGCATGGTGGAGGACAAGAGGCTACACGCCGGCCAGATCTGTCTTTGATCCTGAAGGGCTTTTATTTTACAGTGCGGCAAGGTGACCGTCCTCACGGCACAGCTACACCTGGTAGTGTTAGAGAGCGGGGAGTCGGGCAGTGTGACCAGAGGAATGAGCAATAGGGTGATTCTCATGAAGCCAGTCTAAGTTCTGTCTGTGAAGATTATAAGGACATACTTTATTAAACTAAATATATTTCACTTTTATATGAATGAACAATATAGCCATAATGAGCCATGTAGAACCTGATAATGTAATAAATTCACGATAATGTAATAACCCCGATAATGTAATAAAAATCTGCACTTGAGTCCATTGAAAATGTAATAAAACCTGATAATGTAATAAATTCCTGATAATGTAATAACCCTGATAATGTAATAAAAATCTGCACTTGAGTCCATTGAAAATGTAATAAGTTCCCGATAATGTAATAAATTCCCGATAATGTAATAAAAATCTTCACTTGAGTCCATTGAAAATGTAATAAAACCTGATAATGTAATAACTTCCCGATAATGTAATAAAGTGCATTTCCCAATAATGTAATACACTTTTTTTTTTTTACCAATAATGTAATAAAGTATAAAATTAATGGGAGGTTATTACATTATCAGGTTAGCCTTCATTTCGCAAATCCTGATAATGTAATAATTCCCCAATATTGTAATAATTTAACAGCAGACCACCCATTACTTGGGTTCAAGTGTTGGACTGAAGTGAAGATTTTTATTACATTATCGGGGTTATTACATTATCTGGAATGTATTACATTATCAGGTTCTACAAGGCACAATTCATTGTTTTGTGTTAAAATAATATTTTCTGGGGCGTCCCGGTGGCTCACACTGGTAGAGCGCTTACCACATGGCCATGTGCTTGCTGCAGCGGAACCGGGTTCGAATTCGGCCTGAGGTCCCTTTGCTGCATGTCTTTCACTCTGTCTCCCCCTTTCTATCTGTCTCTATCTAATAAAGCAATAAAAATGCCCAAAAAAAATCTTTAAAAAATAAATAAATAATATTTTCTATATTTTTAAACATATTTTTGATTCACAAATTCATTACTGTAAAGCATCCAGATAAAACATGTCATGGTTTCCCCACACTTATATACAATAAATATTTAACAAACTTTATAAAAAATAAATATACATTTGTTTAAAAATGTATAATTTAACAGAATATAATCAAACATAATGGTTTTTAACAATGTATAAAGAACAAAATCTGAATGAAAATTGATGAGAAAAAAATGGCTAAATGTTATGATGATGATAGAATTGTTTGCATTAAAATATGTGTATATTTTACAAACAACAACAAACATATTTTGCAAACAACCGTCTCTTTGTGGTCCACATGGTGTAAGTGTATTTGTCTCTCATGTCACCTGTTTGTTACGTCATTTCACCAATAAAAAAAAAATAAAAAAAATATGTGTATATTTTAATAAAGTACATTTTTGTGATACATGCTACCCTTGAGCATTTTTAAGTACTTGCCACAAAAAAAAGAAGTCATTTTTTAAAATTTAAAATATGTTACGGTAATGAATTTTGCTCACAGTGTCTCTAAAAATGTCAGAAAATACATTAATTTTTTTCTAATAGATTCTAAATTCATATTAAACAGTGACTTTAGCTTTTATGTTATAAAGGGTCAAAGAAAATATGTATTCAATGCTCTTGGATTTCTGCTATGAGCTGTACCATGTTCATGAGAATCACCCTGAGTGTTTGTATTTGTTCTATGTTAATTAATTTTACAGAATGATGATAGAGCCCTGTTGGCTTTGAGTCTGTGCTAATATTAGATCTGTGTTGAAAGTCAGAGGAGAAGCGGGGTGAGAGAGGAGCGGGATGCTGACGCCATGGCAGATGGCTTCAGGATCACACAGTCAGAGGAGGGACTGTGCTGTGTTTCTCTGGAAATATGTTCAGTCAGTGTGACTAGTAGAGCAGCAGCAGCAGGTGTGATATATGAAAAAAAAAAGACATGTAATTGACATTAGTGGTTGACTGATACGGGTTTTTTAAGGCCGATGCTGATACCGATACCGATTATTTTGACATCAGTCTTAACCCTTAACAGGGCACTCATTGAAATACTTGCAAATTTCAACCCTAGAGAACATTGGAGGATATCACATACAGCCAGAATGTGTAAAAAAACATACGGACCCGGGGGAGGGGGGTTTTATTTTGAGGAAAAAGTTTACCACATTAAAGTGGCAAATCTATGAGAAAAAAGTTGCAGATTTATGAGATTTAAAGTGGTGAATCTGAGAGAAAAAAATGCTTTTTTTCCCACTTTTTTTCTCGTAAATCTTGTAAATGCCACTTTAATCCAGTAAATTTGCTACTTTTTAATAATTTTGTGTCTTTTTTTGGTAATTTTGTGTCTTTTTTATGTAATTTTGTGTCTTTTTAATAATTTGTGTCTTTTTGGTAATTTTGTGTCTTTGTTTGGGTCATTTTGTGTCTTTCTTAAAATTATTCTCGAAATACTAACCCCCCCCAGGTTTGTATTTTTATTTGTATTCATACTAATATGCCGTCCTCAGTAGCAGTAATGTTCTCGTCGTACAAGTCATTGAAGAATAACTCTGTTTGTACGACTGTTTCTTGCATTTTTGACATTTAGATATCCACTGAAGTTACCAAATATAGGTCTTTGCCTGATAAAGGGTTAAGAAAGAAATAAGTAACTTAATTATAAATAAAGATTTGTGCACATAAAAATAATTACCAACATAAAGTGTCCTCTTTTGGGATCATAGTGAAGACCAGTGTGAAAATATCACGTACCCCAAGGTATATTCCCCCATTTGAGAACCACTGCTCTAAAGTACTTACCAGGGCTGGGCGACATGGACCAAAACTCATATCCCGATATATTTAGGAGTTTATTAAGAGTTGTTAGAACCACCAGATTACAGATTATAGTTAATATTTGTGTCTTCTTTGTCAGGTTTAAAATTAGTGATTGGTGAAGGAGGATGTATGATGATCAAAAACAAGTTATTTGAGGAGAACCTGCAATACAGAATGATGAAATTAATTTATTGCAAAGATATAGAACATAAAAACTTAGTCGGATCACTTTAGACCCATGTTGTGCATCAAAGGGTTAATGCTGGGTTTCTACACCCATCCCCACACATGGCCTATCACATTTTAGAAAATAAATTAAATCTGCTGACCTGAAAGCCTAAAGTAACAAGTACTTTGTAATCTAAAAAGCAAAAGTAATATGTTTCCAAACAAACTTAAAGATACTAAAGTAAAGTACAGATACTCAGAATATTTACTTAAGTAAAATACTCCAGAAAGAGTACATCACGTCACATGTTGACAGTATTTTGCCACAAATTCCAAAACAACCACAGGTTGCAAGGAATTGAAGTGGAAATAAAGGAAGGAAACACTGTGACCACAAATATGTTCTGGTAGCACAAAAATCCCCCAACGTCCGGAGACATTTCAGACTACCACAGCTTCTCCCTTTAACTTTGGATTGTTTTTGATGCCTCATGGCCACGATGCTTCCTTCATTTCTTTGACATTTAAAACATTGTCTGTGGTCTACAGCTTAAAGGATAAAGAACAGCTGTTTAATATGTCACAGCTCGAAGCAGATTCACAATGGACAGTTTAAAGAAAAAGATCAAATCGATGCAGCAGAACCAGAGACAGACACACATTTTTCTCCTTGTCAAAATTGGGGCCTACATTACCCATGAGGCAAGCATGGCATGTTTACCACATTGTTATGGATCCCACTGCAGTTCTGAACAAAACCTGGCATGTGATGCTATGATTGGTCCGAGCCGTGCCCTACGACCTTCTGTGTTGACGTTTTTCTGCTTTAAAAAGTGTATGGAGGGATGTTTGGTCAACTGGCTGGTTGGCTCAGGCTCAAAGTCATGGGGCGTTCAAACCCAGGACGGCTGTGGCTCAGTTGGTAGAGCGGGTCGTCTTCTGATCCTGAAGTATCCTTGAGCAAGATACTGAACCCTAAATTGCTCCCGATGCTGCGTTCATCGGTGTGTGAATGCATTCCCAATGGTGGCAGGTGGGACCGTTTAGGGTAGCCTCTGCCACCAGTATGAATGTGTGTGTGAATGGGTGAATGAGCGCAGTCTGTAGTGTAAAGCGCTTTAAGTGGTCGCAAAGTGACTAGAAAAGAGCTATATAAGTGCAGGTCCATTTACCACGTGTTTGTTACCCCGCCTTTTCTGGGAAAATGGTAAAGGTTGATGGTCAGTTGGTTAGATAGCAAAACAAACATCTAACTTTAGGGTTAGGGTTAACATATAATTACGCTACGTCTCACCATAGACTGTACATAAATAATGGACGTAGTCTCTGTGACGTCACCCATTGGTTTGTGGCCTATTGGAAGCATCGAGTTCACCATTACACTCGTCGCCATCTTGTTTCCGATACGGGGACCAGACCATATTTGGACTGTGGAGGAGCGAGAGGGATCTGATCACTGACTACAGCCTCTCTACACCTCAACCTGACTGAGAGAAGCTGCTGCTAATTCATGTTGGCATTAACTGGAGCATTAACTGGGATGTTAGTTTTGGCTAGCAACAAACAAAAACTAAATGTATGTTATTTACCTCAGAAAAATGAACAGCGACTCCTTGGAGTGTCTGTTAGTCCAACCAAACGCTGAACAAGACATTTTATTGTCATTAAGTGAAAATACAGTGAAAGGGTCAAAGTTATGAAACCAAACCGCTAAACGTCCTTTTTTATATCAATATAACGTTATATATAACTTTATTGACACGTTGCCATGGATACGCATTGTTCTGCTTCTCTCCTGATGACAGTTTGCCTTGCTTCTATTTTCTTCTAAATGGGGCCATTATTAGAACTATTAACATCAAATTGTCTTGAAGAAGATTTTTTACTACCGATTGAGACCATAGTGTCGTCCTAAAAAAAAATTCTGAGGTAATAAATCAAGTGAAAAGTTTTCAAATTTTGCATTGAAATGAATGGACAAAAATGTTTTTGCAGCCAAACTTAGCGCCCCCTGCTGGAATTTTTGGTAGAATGCAGATTAAGGTACTTCCTGGTTTGCCTCCCTGCTCAGACCCAGAGGTTGCCACCTGGTTAGTATACTAATATGCTAATTAGCAATAAACACAGCGTCAAGCTAAGACAAATGGACTGCCATATTTGGTCATAAACCAGAGTTTTACACATTAAATGTTGACGTGATAAAGCTCAGTGCTCAATGACATGTTCCTTATTTTTGTTGTTGTTATAATTTGAATGATAAACAACATTTAAAAAAAAGAAATATAATGGCGTCGTGCCTGGGGAGAGGGGCGCCTGGAATGCCCTGCTTAGCCTGCTGCCCCCACGACCCGGCCCGGATAAGCTGACGAGAATGGATGGATGGATGGATCTTGATCCATATGTGTGAATCTATCAGACTCCTCGTCTCCTTCTTCAGGCCTTTCTTTGCAGCTGTTTGTGTCGATACGGGTTTTGCTGTCTCAGTTTTTGAGACGCTGATGTGAGGATTCCCAGAATCCTTTCCCGGAGTCAGCGCTATTTCTTTGCTTTTCCCGTCTCCCTCTCTTTTATTTTTTTTCATGTTCTGTCTGTGGGAGGTCTAGTCCAGCCCTCCGTCGCTCCATGTTGTGCTGCTGTCAGGCTCACTTCAATATTTCATAAGTCGCCACTTTGATGAAGCTGAGGGAACGCCGGCCCTCATTAATGGGAGTCAGGCTATCAATGGTTGGACGCCTGGCTGCTGAATCATTTATCATTCACCTGCTCTTTAATGCATTCAGGAGCAGGCTCACCGCAGATAGCTGCACACTCACATTACTGCAGTTAAGTATTTTAACACACAGGCCATACACTGTAAAAAAAGGTGTGTCTAGAAACAAAATAAAAACACTAAATCTGAGGGAAATGATCTTGCTGCATGGGCAGATAATTTCACTTGACAAGATTTCTTAAATTAAGATTATTAAATCTAGAAATAAGCATGTTGTACGCTTAAAATAAGAAATTAACAATCAATTATGTCAAGATTAAGATAATTTCCCTTAGATTTAGTGTTTTTACCTTGTTTTTGACACACTTTTTTTGCAGTGTACACTAAAAAAAACTGTTGTTTTTACGGTAAAAAAAACGGCAGCTGTGGTTGCCAGAACTTTACCAAAATAAATGTGGTGCACCTTTTTTTAATATTACGGCAAAAAGATATTGGCACTGTTGATTTCACGTTTAAGATTGCCATTTTATTCAATTTTTTTACCGTATAAATATAAGTTTTTCCATCAAAAGAAACGCTGTTCTGCCATATAATTGACAAGAAAATACTTTATAAATGCTGCATAAATTAAAGATTTTACCGTTAAATATTACAGTATATTTCTGTTAGAGATATGGTGTTTAGTACATTTAACAGTGAGAAAAAGTATTTTTTACAAAAGATAAATGCAAAAATAACAGTGGTGGCTTGTATATATATTACATTAAATACAATACAGACATATTACAGTGTATTTTACAGTAATGTATTTTTCAAAAAACAAAACTGTAAAAAGTACTGTTTTGGCTGATATAAACATTTAAGGTGTTTTGTTGTTACACTGTAAAAAATGTTTGTAGAAATTACAGTAAAACACTGTCAAGTTGCATCAGAAATAGGTCGTAAAATTAAACATTGTTTTCACCGTGGTAGATATTTTTAATTACCGTAAATCAAAGAAAAGCATAAAACTGTAGAAAACACACAGTTTTGCTGTAAAAATCTAAAATGTTCATGTAAAATGAATGGAGAAATACAGCTGCCGGTATTTCACCGTAAATGAAACAGATTTTTTTTTACAGTGTACTGAAACTGAATTAACTCATTTATCATTTTATGGTCTTTTACTGTCATGTTTTAGCAGTTTTTCCACCGTAAAATCTACATTTTTTACAGTGTACGTATGTATGTGTGTGTGTGTGTGTGCTGATTTAAACTGAGCATGTAATAGCGGTGCTTAGCTGCATCAACAGTTTATGATCTGTGTTGAGATATTGAAGTGTTGATAATTTCATTAGCCCTCAGCTACAATAATTACACACAGCCAGTGGAGCTCCAGCGTCACCTGCACATCATTAATCACTTTTTGAGTGTAAACACTTCTCAGTGATCAGGAGGCTACAGAAGCTAACGTCAAACATTAAGTCATTAGTCATTTCATAATATATGGGCATGGAATTGTTGATCAATGTGTGCAGTCTCTCCTGTTTTCTTAGTTTAAGGTTGAATAGCTTTAAAATGTGGTGTTTGTCCACTTACTGTACACTGTAAATTTAGTGTAAATTTACAATAATTAACTGATAGCAGCTTCGCCTCCAAAGTACTGTATTTTTTTTGTAATTTATAAATACGGTGTATTACTAGAAATAAGTTTGTCAGTAAATTACTGAATATTTATAGTAAATTGTAAAACCTTTCAGTGCAAATTTAGAATACATTTCGGAAAAGTGCTGTAATCACGTTTTCTCCCAGATCGCATTGCAATGTACAGTATGACACTGTATGACGTGAATACAGCAGAATACAGTTATCCCTGTGCTTCCTGTCTGTCTACGCCATCATACTATCAAAATAAAGGTATGAACATTCAAACTTTGGAATGGGCCAGATTGTTGTCCCATCAGGGTTGATTTGGCAGAAATCTTTAGGTTTAGACAAAGACATTTTGGTTTCAGGTGTCCCGCGATATAATGGATTGTGCTTTAAGTGTGTTTCTAGCCACTTTTTATTTTATTTTCTGTGGCATTTGCTTTTATTTTGACAATTTCAGCCAACATACGGTATTCAAAAATTGGTAAAATATTGCTTAAGAGTAGAGGTCGACCGATATATCGGCCGGATTGAACTGAATCATCATAAAACAGAAAAAAGAAAAAGCACAAGTAGAATTTATTTTTTACAACCTCTACTTACAACAGCCTGCAGCTCTGTCTAATTTTCAGTGAATGTTTGTCACATGACTTTGGGGTTCAGTATCTTGCTCAAGGATACTTCGACATGTAGGCTGCCATGGTCAGGGATCGAACCACCGACATTATATGTGGTGTTTGTCCACCCACTGCGCTATCGGGAAATTTCCAATGTTTTCTGAAAGCTGAGAAGTTCCTCTTTACAGCCAATATGGTGTCATTACGCTAATTTCACTCGCGCCTCTCCCGGAAGCCACAAACCCCACAAACGCACACAAAAAAACACAAATGCACACAGTCCACTTTCATATAGTGAGGGTATGTGAGTGTATTAACCGGAAGCCCACAAAGCAGGAATACACACACTCATCTGTGGAGAAATAGGAACACTGGGTTATGTATGAAAAAAAATGACAAAGATGAAAACGAAGGACAATTTCACTATAATTTCAGTTAGTTTTGTAACCACACATTACAGTTTCAGTTTTTTTTAAAAGTCTCCTTTTTATTTTTTTTTATGTTAACGAAAATGTTTTTTCAATTCTAGTTTTCACCATTTTGTTATTTTTCGTTAACTATAATAAAAAAATCTTGGTCAGGAATCAAACCACCAACCTTCCGATCAGTGGGTGACCACTCTACCAACTGAGCCACAGCCGCCCAGGATCTGTTTATTCCAAACGTTTTATTTTTGGCAATGTTTTACATTAGACATGTAGAATAATCTGATTTTGAAGATTTATTACAAATTTTAGGCTTCGTTTGGTTTTCTAACAGAAACGTTTCTAACCAATGAACTGCTGGTACGCTTAAACAATAATGCCTGTTTTTAAAGTTTCTTTCTACAATGAACAGTGCATTTTTTGCGACTTAGTAAAGAAATATATACTTTTCAAACCCAGCGTCCTGTGGCATTGGGAGCCTGCTGGGATCTCATCTTGTTCTCCAGAGGCTGCTGCTTATGTGTTTAGAGATGCATCATCATCTGTCCACATGAGGCTGTCAGACGTCAAGCAGCGAATCTCTGATTGGCCCTTGATCCTCTCCCTGCCCCCACTTGTTAAACCCAGTGTGAGTGAAGTGTGAGCCTGGAGGTGGACTTGATCCTGAGTGCTGGAGTCAGATAGAGCAGCAATGACGAGGTTAAGTCAGGACGCTGCCATAAGCTGCTTACACAACCAATTCAGACTTGAGACGCTTTTTTGGTCTAATCATTTGTGACACCAAACAAGTGTGAGGAGCGTTAACGTGTTGATGTGTCTCTCTCTGTGTGTGTGTGTGTGTGTGTGTGTGTGTGTGTGTGTGTGTGTGTGGACAGTATGGTCTGTCCACCTTAGAACCAGAATCACAGCTGATAGCAGTTTAAGGATTTACTAGGGCTGGGCGATATATCGATTCCATTTTGTTTTAATTCCATTTTAGACAGCGTCCTAATTTTTGGGGAATTGGGGTCGTATTATTGTCACAAAAACTGATTTACTCATACTGTATATTGCAAGAGAAAAAATGTGATTACAGCAATTTACTGTAAATTTATAATGAAAAGTTTTACTGTAATTTACTGACAAAACTGTGGACAGTATTGTGTTTTAAATGTACAAGAATACAGTAATATACTGCAAATGTATTTCTGGTAACACACTACACATGTTTTTCAGTGCATAATTGAAAAAATATTAACATTGCATCCTTTTTGTCTGTTCTATTGTTTCAGAAGTGTAATTAGCTTTAGTACATGGTAGGGCTGGGCGATATATCGATATAAAAGATATATCGATATATTTTTAAACGTGATATGGAATTACACCATATCGCATATATCATTATAGTTCAAATTTGCACAGTGATCCTTGCTTCAGGCAATCTGTGGCTTTTATTTAATATATATATATTTTTAAATTTAAATGTGCACTTTATGAAGCTTTGATTTTTTTAAAAAGGTACTCCTGTTGTTATACAGTATGTATGATCACTTAAATAAATGGTTTTAATAAAACTACTTGTGACATGTTATATTTGGTTTTGACTTTGAGCATTTGCTCTCACTTTGCGATAAAAATATCGGGATATATGTCGTATATCGATATTCAGCCTGAATATTTCGGGATATGACTTTTGATCCATATCGCCCAGCCCTAGGATTTCCCAAAATAAACTCGCAGACTCATTGTTGCTGAGCTTTTTTTGATGAAATGTGTTAAATCAAGACACATTCACAGGCATTTTCCTATACTTTGAAAGTTGAAAAGCTGCCGGGATTAAAAGCCAGATTGTGTCTCAAGCATCTTCTTCTGTTTTGGAGATGAGAGCAGTGTGTCAGTGTGACCTCTGCCTCAAAAAGTGATCATAAATTAGATTTGGAATCTAAAATGTAATTATCTCTTCTATCTCTGTGGAGCGATGTCAGCTGGAATCACATCACAGCAGATGATGCTGCATTGCTTGTATGTGGTAAAGCTTATTTTCGGAGGGGATGTCAGTGCGTCAGATGGGGGCCAGGCTCTGACGGGGAGTCCAGTACTGGGCCCCTGGGTGCTGCTACTGCACAGAGACAAGGTGACTTTCTCTCCCTCACTGGCTTTTTAACTCCCTTTATAACAGACACACTGAATCCCTGTCATCCTACATTTACAAAAATTGACGAGTGTAACGCTGAACTTGATGCCTCAATCGGGCCACAAACCAACGTGTGACGTCACGGTGACTACATCCATTATTTATACAGTCTATGGTGGAAATACAGTGAAAGGGTCAAATAGGGTTCGTACAGGTGCTTGAAATCCTTGAAAATGCTTGAATTTAAATGCTGACTGTATTTCTCTTGCAATCTGACTATATCCATCTATAGACTATAGATAATCACATGTTCAATGTAAAAATAATGAGTAGCCTATCTGAAATGAAGATTGTTCCTCCTAAAAGTGTAATACCATCGCTGTTGGTATGGTTGAGTGAAATCTCCCCCTTTTAGTATGTAAGTACTCATCTAAAACATGTTTACAACAGGTGTAAGATACTGGAAAAGCTTGAAAATTTACCTTGAAAGTTCTTGAAAAATGCTTGAATTTGACCACTGCTAAAGTGTACGAACCCTGGTCAACGTTATGAGACCAAACGGGTAAATATACCTTGCCACGCCCCAAATCATACGATTCTTTATCTTCTATTTTCTTCTAAATGCGGCCATTATTTACACTATTAACATCAGTTTGTCTTGAAGAAGATTTTTTACTAGCGATTGAGACCATAGTCTTGTTCTACAAAAAATTCTGAGATAATAAATTAAGTGAGAAATGATCTCATTTCGTATTGAAATGAATGGACCCAAATGCTTCTCCAGCCGCCGTCAGCGCCCCCTGTTGGAATTTTTCACTTCCTGGTTTGTCTCACTGCTCAATTTCCTATAAATAATGGCATTCTCTGCACAGAGACAAGGTGACTTTCTCTCCCTCACTGGCTTTTTTACTCCCTTTATAACAGTCATTCTTGCATTTACAAAATTGCGTGGTTGTTAGTTTTGCCTTTTGTCATATATTCAGATGGGGCAATAATAATAATATCGGGGCCACTATTTACACTATTAACATCAAATTGGCCAAATTAATCAAGTGAGATGTTTTCTCATTTTGTATTGAAATGAATGGACCCAAATGCTTCTTCAGCCGCCGTCAGCACCCCCTGTTGGCATTTTCGGTAGTATGCAGCTCAAGGCACTTCCCGGTTTTCCTCCCTGCTCCGACCCGGAGGTTGCCGCCTGATTACTAGAAATACATTTGCAGAATATTACTGTATTCTTGTAAATTTACAGTACGCTGTAAACATTTTCAGTGTAAATTTATAGTAAATTCCTGTAAATAATGGCGCTCTCTTAAAGGGCTGTAATCACATATTTTTTCTCTTAGTTTGCATTTCAATATGCAGAATGATGCTGTATGACATCAGTACAGTAGAATACTGTTCAGATTTCACTGTAAATTTAAGGTTCTCTGGATCTTATAGGATAATAAAAGCATGAGGTCAGGGTTTTTGGTCACTGCTGCTTAAAAGATACAACTCCAGACATGCGTTGGGCAGGTCCTGTGTATCAGGTGCCTGTTGAGGCAGATCAGGGCCTCATTAGCTACTAATCTCACTGATACACCTGATTTTGGGATTATGAAAGTCTGTAAAAAGACTTGTTTGGAGTGAAGAGTAAGCTGTTTGCGGTGGAAACTTTTCTGTAATTTTTTCTACCGTGTTGAATTGAAACTCAGAGTAATCATCATTGGCATGAAGGAATTCTGAGAAACTGGTGGCACTTGAAGCATAACAGCTCATAATTTCCCTCTGAGGGTGATAAACTGTTCACTTGACTGGTGTTTTATTCCTGCTGTGTTTTTTCCCTGCAGGAGAGTTTCGCTTCGTTTTCTCACTTTGAAATTAAAGCCAACCGTTGATGTTAAAAGAAGGATCAAAGTGGTGATGTTTAAGAATAACTCTGCTTTCTTTTTAAAAAATGTTTAGTTTTGTCCTTCGGTTCTGAATGTTTAGTGAGAACTTGACGAGTCAAGAAACACAAACAGTCTGCTTATATTGCTTATTTCTTGGTTTTGGTTTTGGCATTTGGCATACATACAACAGGTGGATATCTTATCTCTTTTATTGTGCTTTCTTACTAACTTTTTATTGCACGACAACAATAGAAACTAAACCTGCAAGCAGGTATTAACAGGGTCCAAGCCTCCCACGCAAGTCGGATCCCACGGCCCTTGGAGGTAATGCAAGTCTGGCCTGCAGGCTCATGTGAGAGACGCAAGACACAGGCTGATAGCTGGTTTGATTTTTAGATTTTTTTTTAGACTTTGGATGCCATATGCAGCAGTAAATGCTCATTACACTGATGTATTGAGAGTAGTACGAATTTTTTCAACTTCTTTTAAAAGTGTTACCAAGTGGCTAATGTAGGAATAAAAGAATATATTCGGAGCATTGCATTTAGCTATTATTCTTTCAATAAATGGTTAACTTTATTCATTTTTTCTGAGTGTTTTGTAAGACCAAGTTTAGGAAAAAGAACCCGGGTGAGCGTGGGAGGCTTTAAGAGCCCCCCTGGCTCTAACACTGACATCCATTAAATTTAGTTCAGGGCCTTAGTGTCATTTCATGTGAATCCAACAAAACTGTGGAGATATGATATAACTTCTTTTGTAAGAGTACAAAAATGGCCAAATTATTAGAAACGGCAGGTGTACCTAATAAATAAAATAAAATGGCCAAATTAGTAGGAACGGCAGGTGTACCTAATAAATAAAATAAAATGGCCAAATTAGTAGGAACGGCAGGTGTACCTAATAAATAAAATAAAATGGCCAAATTATTAGGAACGGCAGGTGTACCTAATAAATAAAATAAAATGGCCAAATTAGTAGGAACGGCAGGTGTACCTAATAAATAAAATAAAATGGCCAAATTAGTAGGAACGGCAGGTGTACCTAATAAATAAAATAAAATGGCCAAATTATTAGGAACGGCAGGTGTACCTAATAAATAAAATAAAATGGCCAAATTATTAGGAACGGCAGGTGTACCTAATAGATAAAATAAAATGGCCAAATTATTAGGAACGGCAGGTGTACCTAATAAATAAAATAAAATGGCCAAATTATTAGGAACGGCAGGTGTACCTAATAAATAAAATAAAATGGCCAAATTATTAGGTACAGCAGGTGTACCTAATAAATAAAATAAAATGGCCAAATTATTAGGAACGGCAGGTGTACCTAATAAATAAAATAAAATGGCCAAATTATTAGGAACGGCAGGTGTACCTAATAAATAAAACAAAATGGCCAAATTATTAGGAAAGGCAGGTGTACCTAATAGATAAAATAAAATGGCCAAATTATTAGGAACGGCAGGTGTACCTAATAGATAAAATAAAATGGTCAAATTATTAGGAACGGCAGGTGTACCTAATAAATAAAATAAAATGGCCAAATTATTAGGAACGGCAGGTGTACCTAATAAATAAAATAAAATGGCCAAATTAGTAGGAACGGCAGGTGTACCTAATAAATAAAATAAAATGGCCAAATTATTAGGAACGGCAGGTGTACCTAATAAATAAGATAAAATGGCCAAATTATTAGGTACGGCAGGTGTACCTAATAAATAAAATAAAATCACCAAATTATTAGGAACGGCAGGTGTACCTAATAAATAAAATAAAATGGCCAAATTATTAGGTACGGCAGGTGTACCTAATAAATAAAATAAAATGGCCAAATTATTCGGTAGGTATTAGGTGTTCTGTGCAAAATTTAGTGCAGATTGGACTCTGCACCTTGAAGGAGTCGAAAAAGTAGGAAAAAAGAGTTTTTATAAGAGAGCTTATATTTCAAAATTCAGCTCAACTCTGGGAACGTGTGCATGTGAGAATTTTTAATGTGCAACATAGTATGCCGGAGTAGCTGGCCAATATGCTATGAAAAAATAAAGTAGAATTATTACATTTCTATATTTCCTGTGTCAAAAAGTGAAAATGTAAGTGTATCTGGGTTGATGTGTTGTAATTGGAGGTCTCAGGAATGTGACCCTCTAGAAAGTGCACACTGTCCCCTGGGAGCCCCTATACTTTAATTTTCATCTCAATGTCGATAACGTATGGGAGTGAGAGTGGGAGAGTAAACGGTGAACAGTTTGTGTTGAAGTGACCGTGTGTGTGTGTGTGTGTGTGTGTGTGTCATCTAAGTGTCCCCTCGGCCCAGCTGCTTCCATCAAGACAGACATTTTCCAATACAGTAAGAGACAGCCAATCGAACGGCCCGTGTGCCGGCGTAACTCAACAACGCTCTGGGGACTCGTTGAGCGGAGTGGCTGCACAGATAAAAGCTCCCAACATGAAGAAAAAAATCATAAAAGGACGGGAGACACGGAGAGGGTCTGATAATGATACCTTTATTCTGAAGGATAGCCCACACACTCAATCAAGTCAGAAGAATAAAATCACACAATCCAGTCAAGGTTTTCCCCGCTAACTGTTTCTACTTCTTGTAGAAAGGTCAAACGTGTAGTATTCTGCGGATTGGAGGGAAAAAAAGACTTAAAACCTGCGCGACAATGACAAAAAAGAAAAATTTTAATTGTATATTTGTTACTTATTCAATTAACATTGCGGCAAACAACTAACACACGCAAACAAATACAATAAGACATCAGTACCAAGGTTTTCCACATTTTGTTTAATTTGAGGAAATTTTATTTGACCATAATTAAGGCCTAAGTCCCGTTTCGAGGCTCACCCCCTGTCAGGAATATTAAGATAAGAAATCCATGTTTCATTAAAAAAAGTATTTTAAAAGAGTTTTCTTGCAGACAAAGCTGAAAAAAATGTCACCCCAGACTTTTTTACACATCTGCATTATGTTGTAGCTGTATGTATCTATCTATAAAAGCAAGAAGCGTCTGTGTGTGTGTGTGTGTGTGTGTGTGTGTGTGTGTGTGTTTGTGTGTGTGTGTGTTTTCTTGTACTTCCTACATAGTGAGGACCGGAACACGTTTCAACCAACAGAGTGAGGACATTTTTGTGAAGCGAGGACATTTTGGCCGATCCTCACTTCTTTAAAGGCTTTTTTGAGGGTTGTGACTTCGTTTTAGAGTTAAGGTTACAATTAGGTTTATGTTAGGGTTAGAATTGGGCATTTAGTTGTGATGGTGAAGGTTAGATTAAGGGTTAGGGTAAGGGGCTAGGGAATTCACTATTCCAATGAGGGCCCTCACAAAGATAGAAGTACAAGAAGGTGTGTGTGTGTGTCTAGGGCATATCTCGCTGAGCGTTAGTCAGACTGACCTAAAATTTCGTATGTGTCTTGCGCATGGCATGAAGGTGTGCATTCTCGATTTTGAAGATTTTTTAATTCATTTTTTCAAAATATTATTATTTACGTAGGACGTGTTGCAGCATTGCACTGTTTCCGATTGGACGCCTTTTAGGGGAGCTCCGCCCCATTGTGTGATAGGCCTACACCTGGTCAGTAACACAATTCACTCTGGATTTACACCCTGACTCATCTCATCTGGAAGTCTATTTAGGAGTTTTAAAGTGCGCTACAAGGTTCAATTTTCGAATAATATTTGAATAATTTCCAGCGAATATCAATGTTCAATGTGTATGTGCTGGACGGTGTGGTACCTTATGAAAAGTAAGTGTTTTATGGAGTTTCATACGCCGTAGTGGTCTGCATGTAATGTGCAAATTCTGTTATTCGCGATTAGCATGCTAAGCGGAGATTTAGCTTTATTCACTTCTTATGTTGCATCACTATGTAATTCAGGGATGACATTCATGTTGCTTAGCGTAATGCCCATAATCATTTGATATGAGATACTTACATGCAATATAGTATATCAGCTAATTGGGTTCATGTTAATGTACTTTTCGTGCAGCTTACTGCGTAATGTGCTATCTCACGATTAGCATGCTAACGAATATATACTTCCTAAGGGCACTGCATTAGTTGCAATTAAATCAAAGAAAAATTTTTCTTTTCTGTACATACCGAAGAAGTAATTAAGCACTTCTCAAAAACGGTGAAACTCACTAAGCTGGGTGCACCATGAGCTGTTTTTTTTAATCTAGACATGATGGCGTTGGTTTTCTGATGTTTGTGACCAGGACTTGGCTGTGGTCAAACTTGCAGGGCGCAAAAATGAAAAGCGCGAGGTTCCGTGCACGGTGATGCACATGTGCTGCAGCAGACCAAGGTTATTATAGTTAACGAAAACTAACGAAATACTAGAATTGTAAACTGAAAAAAACTGAAACAAGAGTTTTTTAAAAAACGATAACTAACTGAAACTGTATTTTGTGTTTACAAAACAAACTAAAACAAACTAAATTATATTGAAAATGTCCTTCGTTTTCGTCTTTGTCAACTTTTTTCATACGTTAACCTTCTTGTTGATATGAAATTTATTTCATCTATCTGGTTTTATGACTTAATAAACTTATTGGGGCTGAGATGGATCAGACAAAGGAAATCAAGGAAACATTTATTGTGACCTTATTGAATCTGGCACCCAACAAATACCCCATTACAAAAAAACTAAAACTAATAAAAACTAAACTAAAACTAAGCATCTTCCCAAAACTAAAAACTAATTAAAACTAGCAAACTCACTCTAAAAACGAATTAAAACTAACTGAATTTGAAAACAAAAATTGACAACGAAATTAAAACTAAAACTAATGAAAAATCCAAAACTATTATAACCTTGCAGCAGACGAGGTGATTTGTTTAGCTGACTGCGGGAAATGCCTGTGCTATGTAACTACAGTCAGCAGTAAATGAAGATACAAAGCGATCAATAAAACAGGTTTATTAAAAATTATGAATCACTGCAGCAATGGAAGGTCATAAATATGCAAACAAACCTAATGCTGATTGGTCCAGTAAGAGGAGAGATTAGCAGGCAAACACATGATCCGAGGATAATAATTATACAGAATTAATACAGAATTCTTTATTGGTCGAAAGTAATCAAAAACAAATACATTATAACCATTGGATAAACAAAATAATGAGGTTTTTAAAAATTTGCTGCTTGTTTTTTGATCATCAATCATCATCATCATGTCCACCAGTCATGTCATTATGTGACATCAATATAATGGAGTGTGACGAGGCAATGAAACATGCAAACGGGATTTATTATCATGATTGATTCATCTAATAACGGAACATTTAAACAAACAATTTCATAGTGACCTTTGTCTTATAGTTTCATAGAGAATTGGGGGTTGTGGGTTTTTAGGGGGAGATAGCAGGTCAACAAGACCGTTAGTCCACAAAGAAGTGGTGTAAACTGAAGATTTATTTGAGATGCAGCTGTTGTTCTACTCTAATAAAAATGGCTTAATCAATCAATTAATTAAACCTATTAACGCACATAAGAGTTTAGAACAGGGGTCTCAAACTCGCGGCCCGCGGGCCAATTGCGGCCCTCGTGATGATATTTTGTGGCCCCCACCTTGATATGAAAGTTTAATGTGAGTTTTATATGAATGGCACTTTACCGTGTTGTGTGTGGAAGGTCCCTTTGATTACTTTTTTTGGTAATTTTGTGTCTTTTTTTAAATAATTTTGTGTCTTTTTTTAATAGTTCTGTGTCTTTTTTGCTAATTCTGTGCCTTTTTTGGTCATTTTGTTTTGTTTTTAAGTAATTTAGTTTTTTTTCTGTCATTTTGTGTCTTTTAAAAAAAATAATTTTGTGTCTTTTTTGGTAATTCTGTGTATTTTTTGGTTATTTTGATACTGCCTCCAGCGGCCCCCAGGTAATTTGAGTTTGAGACCCCTGGTTTAGAACATTAATGTTCTAAACTTTCTGTAGTCCATTTTAAAACATATGTTGCTGAATTAGGCACTTTTTTGATATTCAGAGGGTCATAAAACCCTCCAGAATGTTTCATCAATACACCAAGATCATCATCATCATCATCATCATCATGGAGCATTGCAGACTTTGGGGACACTTGCAGTGACTCGTCTTACATTTGAAGGTTTTTGACTGTATCTGGGGCATCCACAGGTGCTTTGCAAACCTGAAGAATTTAACCTTCCAAACACTTGAACGCCATCAGAAGTAGCAACATGAGTGCTGGGATGAGATCAAATGAGCTCTTCTTGTGTAAAAATAGCACAGCTGACTGCTTTGTCTCAGACACTGCAGAACTCAGAGGAGGGAAACTGATAAACATGAGTCAAGGTGAAAATGACAGAAGACCTTTTTATTTGGCTGTTGCAAAGTTAAAACATTTTAATCACCACATCAGAAAGCACTATCTGTTCTTGTAAAATAGGTGTTAGCTTAGCTTAGCGATCTAATGAGGGCTAACTGTAGTGCAGAGCTAGCTAGCTGGAAACATAGCATGAGCAGGTGTTTAATGCTCCACTGCTACTTCTGCTGGCAGCACCACTTATTTCCTTCCTTTTCACTTTTTATGCTGCCAAACAAAACCAGTTTGTTGTGTTGCAGCTGTTGGACGTCAGCGTTTCACTTTCTGACTCTGAGAAATTCCTCTTCTTTTGGGATTAAAATTTACTTTAAAACATTGTTTACCTCCTTCAACCAAAAAGCTGTGAAAATTTTAAATCTGTGCTCCAAATGAAAAATATTCCGATATAATATATATAATATACCGAACTTGTTTGAGTTTATAACTATAAGTACTTTTCTTTCATAAACCTCCGTCGCTGCGTATTTCTGTAATATGTCTGTTTCCTCCTGTTGTTATTTTTAACGGTGCACTTTGCTAGTAAAGTTGACTTTAGGGGGGGAAAAATCCTCTTTTTGGCCGTATTGCGTCCTTCAGTGTGGTAAACTCTTAAGGCGAGCCATCTCAATCAGGTATAAATTATATATATATTATATATATTAGGGCGTGGTATTTAGATTACACTTGTTTCAAGCCGCCACATTTATCAACAGCCGATCATTTTTACAATGTGATTGGAGAGATACGATCGTTTGATAAATCCCACGTGAACCCTGTCGTAAGACGAAATATTCACTCAGATCTGTACTCGTTTCTAATAGGCTTTTCACGATACTAAAATTTTCAACTCGATACCATTTTCGATACCACAAGGATAAAAACAAAGACCCCAAAATTTTACAAAAATATTTTTATTAACAAGAAAATGCAACATGTAAAAATTAACAGAACCACAGGTTAAATGTTTATAATAAACAACATTTATGTGAACTTATTAACTCTTTGCTTATGTATCCTGACACTGTGTCAATTAACATAATATGGGCATACTGCGTGCCTGATTTATTTATTTATTACGTTGCTTATAATCATTAACGTGACGTCAGCCTTTAATTGCTAGCTGCAGCTAATGGCTAATAATAACACAGCCAACAGGGGGTATCGATATTTTTGAAAATGAGTATCGTATCCGGATATAGGGGTGTACCATATCGTATCGTACACGATAATATCTGTATATTTTTTTTATGGTTAAAAAAAATGCATAACATGAATTTGGCAACATTCCTACATCTTGATGTAGTGTCGTCCTCCTCCCAGACATGCGCGCGCATTCACACACTTACACCACTGAATATACCGAGCTGCCCTCAACTTTCAAAATAAGAGCACAGTGTGTTAACAGAATCCACCACAGAACTTACAAGAAGACTGTCAAAATAAGATGCCTTAAATAAAACATACAAGAACCTTTATTCTCCTTGACAAAATGTCTATAAAATATGCCCCCGAAACCCCTAAATGGTTATTTTTATTATTTGCTCATACTCAAGAGTCAAGAGGTTTTTTTTTATATTTGGCAACTGTTGAGATTTGCACTTCACACTACATTTTAGATTTTTATTTATTTATACAGACAAAAAAAATCATATTTTCTATATCTTTTTAAGTATTTTGTAACATCGCCAAGAATATCGTTATCGCAAAAATAGCCTGAAATATCGTGATATTCTTTTAGGGCTATATCGCCCACCCCTATCCGGATACAATGTTTTAGTTTCGATACTTTTTTGAGTATCGATACTTTTGACAACCCTAGTTTCTACGCTCGTTTGATAAATGAGGGCCATTGTGTGGAGTGCCCCTTAAAGTAAATAAAGTAAGAGAGCACTGTGTCCTCATGGAGAGGTGAAGAAATAAGAGATGTGACGCTAACACACTGAAACAGGAACACACTCCCCTGCAGGGTCTGATTTAGACATTAACATGTGTGTTTGTGTCCTCCATATACTGTTGTTTAGTCCCGTTTTTTCCTGCAGGTACACTCCTCCGTCTCCAGCTTAATCTGCGTCGTGTGAAAGTGATTTTAGAAAACAGATGAGATGAAGGAGGAATGAAAGCCCTGCATGTCTCTGAGGCCCCTCCCCCCACATCTACCAGCTACTGCAGCGTAATTTATGGGATTGGCTGCAATGTCCTTTTCACATGCTGATCTGGGATGAAATATTTAACGCGGCAGGACGCAAATGTTTATGGGCCATTGAAAAAACAACATTAATGAATGATTTTAATTCATGCAAAATTAACTTTCTCTAATTTCCAGAGGTTTTTGAATGGAAGTAAAGGGTTCTGCTTACATTTTGGCTTGGTTGGAAATAGATTTTTTTCATCATGGTGACCTAACGGGCTCAGAAATGCTGACTTTGGGCTTTCTGGCCACCCTGTCTTGTCCTTGTCAGCCCTTTAAACTAAACCCCACCCCCACGCCATCAACCCCCCGCTCTAAAACTGCCTCTTCCCCTCTCTGAAAAATATGCAAATGTATGAAAGTAGGTTACAGACATCCCCCCCGTGTTTGCTCCTCATCCGTCAGTGCTATAGAATTTGGAAAGAGGGAAGAAAGATACATCCTCCATCCTCCACCCCCCGGCCTGCTGCTGCTTCTCTTCTTCTGCAGCCGTCAGAAAACACATTCAGACATTTGATTTCCTCACAGATTCATTAACCGCGGGTTTATATCGGAGCAAGTCTTGTTTTTGTATAACAAATGTCCCTCTTGGTTTGTGTAGGACAGTTAAGGTCAACAGGCAGCAGCATGTGAGAAGCTCTGAGGATGATGCATTCACTGTAGCTCAGGCACCAGGCTTCTGCTGCTGGCTCAATACTGACTTTACACATGATATTTGCAGCAAATGTAGGATATTTCTATTAAACTCAAGGTTTAAAAGTGTCTAAAAACAAGATGAAAACACTAAATCTGAGGGAAATGATCTTGCTGCATCCAGATAATTTCAAGTTTTCTTAAATTAAGAATATTAAATCTAGAAATAAGTATGTTGAACCCCTATAAAGTAAGAAATTAACCAAAACAAGATAAATTTAGCTGCAAGCAGTGATGAACTGGCCCGAGCAGAGTGCATTTGTTTCTTACCAAGATAAAAATAAGTGTTAGATACTTTATCTTGTTTTAAGAGTTAATTTCTTATTTTCCACCACTGTAAAACTTCTTGGTGTAAATTTACAGTAATAAACAGGCAGTAGCATTGCCTGTTAAGTACTGTTTTCGTAAGTTTCTTTCTTTATTTTAGAAGTACAGTGCATTCATAGAAAATGTAATGTACAGTTTTGTCAGTAAATTACTGAATATTTACACTGTAAAACATTTCCATGTACATTTACAGTGAATTCCTGTAAAAATAGTATGACAGTGCACAGTGATGTTAGTTATGGTGTTCCACAAGGTTATGTGCTTGGACCACTTTTATTTTTTTATTCTCTTCAAGTGCTTTAATCACATATTATTTCTCCCAGATTGCATTGCAATATACAGTATGACACTGTATGACAACAATACATTAGAATACTGTAGAAGTAGAAAAGTGCATTATATATGTGGTGCATTTTTCTCTTGTTTATCTCATGACAGTCTGTAAACAATTAGCTAATTATGCACAGCGTCTCCGCTGATCATAAACATAGTGATCGTGAATATACCAGCATTGCTAACTGTGCAAAGAGTGTCCGGTGCTTGTTGTAAACAGAGATCGCTAAGTGAACACCTCCTGCAGCAGCAGCACATACACACTGTACTGCTACAGAGCTTAGTCTATTAGCAATTTGCAGACTGGACGCAAAAGTCCGCCCCAGACAGCTCATATTCAAATTAGGGGTGTTTTGGCGAGTGAGACCAGCTTCATTCCGGGTATTGGGGCGGAAGTGGAAACAGCCCTTATGACACTGTATGACACCAGTACAGTAGAATTCTGTTCAGATTTCACTGTTAATTTCTATCTAAGGTGTAGGGTTCAACAGAAATATGTCGAGTCATCCCACTTGGTTTGCCAAAAGGCTCTGCAGTCATTCAGCAGGGTGCTGCAGAGACCAGTCACATGCTGGAGATAACCTTGTAATGTGAACATTGTATTTCTACTGTTGTCCCAGAGAAAGATGTGTATATTAAAGCCAGTGACTGATGACATTCCAGTATGTCAGAAGCATTGTGGTTAGTCCGTCCGGCCCCCCATGTGTCGTCAAAGGCCATCTGCTGGTGTTCTTCAGTAAACAACAGCTTCTGTAAGACAAATGCCTAGTTTCTTCATGTCTAAGCAGGAAGGACACTGTTCACCGCACAAACACTTGAAGTGCAGGAATGTTAGATTTCTACATAGAGACTGCAGCAGCTGCCAGTCACTGCAGCTGATGGTCAGCCATCGTGTAGAAAAGCTGGATAAATCAGAAAATTATAGTAAATAGACTAATAGCTGAAGAAGCCTTAGAGTCGTATATGTTCAGTGCTTATTAACATACATAAGCGATATTGATTCACATCAAAAACATTTTTGTTTTTAAGTTTAACATGTGTTTCACTTCTGCATGGCTGCCTTGCTTCCAAATCATGTGTTTTCTAATTGCTTAAGGGGAAAAATTATTGGTGGTGCATCTGTAGTGAAAAGACCATAGACTGTATATAAATATGGACATAGTGACTGTGACGTCACCCATTGGGTTCGCCTTGTTAGTGACCTGTCAATCAAAGGTAGCCACGCCCCGAACCATATGATTCTTTATCTTCTATTTTCTTCTAAATGGGGCCATTATTAGAACTATTAACATCAAATTGTCTCAAAGAAGATTTTTTACTAGTGATTGAGACCATAGTGTTGTCCTAAAAAAAATTCTGAGGTTATAAAGTGAGAAGTTTTCTCATTTTACACTGAAATGAATCGACAGATTTTTTTTAATTCTTAGGCACTTTCTGGTTTGCCTCCCTGCTCAGACCCAGAGGTTGCCGCCTGGAAAAGATGGATGGATGGACACGTTTTGAATGCTTTTCCACTTCATTCTTACAAGAAATGTTATTAAGAAAATTAAAACAGTAAAAGTCAACAGGACGAGGCTGATCTATAATGCTGGGACACAAAGGTTAGATAAATATAATATTAAAAAATAAATAAATATAAATTAAAATCCAAACTAAAATGATTTACATCAGGATTTAGTAAAGTCTTTCTTTTACCCTACAGAGTCATTATCACTCCAATTAGCCAAGTAAAACCTGGATAAGGTCAAATATATTTATTATACAGATATAGAACATATACAAGTGAAAAAAAATATATATTTAAAGGCAGAATGAAAAGTATTGACAAAAATACAAAGGGTTATTAATGGCGTAATGAGGAAATGTTTGTTTTCTATAGAAGAAAGGACATTTTCATTGAACTTTTTATTTCATTTGAAAGAGCTCTATTTTGTTTTTTCTAATTGAGTGCACTGCAAAATAATAATGGTTGGTAGGCAATAAAAGGATCATTGTTCAACTTCCAGTCAGAGTCCAGCTGTCTGAAGCTAAAAGGAAATGTGGGCTGCTTGCTTCTATTGAGGTTAAAGGAGCTACATGTGAATACTGTCAATGTAGCGTTTCATTCACTTAAAAAAAAAAGAGAGAAGTTGCCTCACAGTCTAAACACAATCGAGGCAGCGGTTGCATTTATCACCTCAGTGTAACTGGGAAAACTAAACATCTCCATTTTCAGGCTTGTGGTGGTTGATTGCTGATGTTTTTACTGGAAAACAAACCCAAGTAGAGTAGCAGGAAGTTTCATTGTTCCTCTGTTCAACAAAGAAACACAAAGATGGAATTGGAACGAAAAGACTGTTAGAATAATCAAATCGTACTTGATTATACTAACAGCTAACACCTCATATTAACTTTACCCTCAGGGCTGATTCAAATTTTATACACACTTGTACTGCTTAGAGCATAATATTTACTTGAGTATTTCTATTTTATGCAACTTTATACTTTTACTCCACTACATTTAGATGCCAGGTATAGATACTTTTCAGGTCAAGATTAAAAATAAAAAACATGATCAATTTAAAGCCATATCTTGAGAATATGAAAATCCTGTTTACGTAAAAATACACGCAATATATGTAGAATACATATAACAATCATAGTGGGGCCATTCTGCATAGTGGGTACTTTTGATAATTGAACTACATTTTAATGCTGACACTTTTGTCGTTAACTAAGTTTTGAATGCAGACATTTTACTTGTAGTGGGGTGATTTAACCAACACTGTTTACAGCACAATTCTGTTTACATCCCTGTAAAAATGGTCATACTCTTAAAGTGCTGTAATCACTTATTTTTGAGATATATAGTATGACAATGCACAGCACTCGATGTTAGTTATGGTGTTCCACAAGGTTCTGTGCTTGGAACACTTTTATTTAATATTCTCTTTAAGTGCTGTTATCACATCTTTAGTCTCCCAGATTGCATTGCAATATCCAGTATGACACTATGACATGCGCTTATGTAGCGCTTTTATCTAAAACGATTTACCCTGCAGACTGCACTCATTCACCCATTCACACACATTCATACTGGTGGCCGAGGCCCAATTCATTCACACATCGATGAACGAAGTATCTGGAGCCATTTGGGGTTCAGTACCTTGCCCAAGGATACTTCAACATGTAGGCTGCCATGGTCAGGGATCAAACCTCCAACCTTCCAATCAGTGTGCAACCACTCTACCAACTGAGCCACAGCTGCCCCCGGAAAGTAGTAAAAATGATCAGTTCCAAAGCCAATGTCCAGATTGACACCAAGATTTGCACAGTGTATTTTAGCCTTACTGCAGGAGCCGAGCTGGAAATAACGAGCAAAAAAAACCAAACAATCTTGCCCAAATTCATGCAAAATGCATGAACAAAGCCCAAACTATTACCAAATGAAGAATGAAAAGCGCGTAAATGCGCTCAAACTACCCTGAGTGTAAGGTGGTGTTACGACATCTTGCCATGGTACCAAACATGTCATGATATCTTGTTGGGAAGGGGGTAAAAAAACATTTGCATGTCATCATCATAAAGCAGGCCTTATGGGTACACATGGAACCCATTTCATTTGATATCTTGAGCCCGCTAGAGCCTCTGAGAGGGGCCATCGGAACGTCAAGCGGTTAAAGACCTTACACTGACCCGGCCACCCAGTTTACTCTGAGTTTAGTGTATGTGACGTCCTCTGGATCCGGACCCAGCAGTGCTCTGTGACTGACTGTGTCTGACTGGTCCAGTGAGCTGCTACACTGTAAAAAAAAACAACTGTTGTTTTTACGGTAAAAAAAAACAGCAGCCAGGTTACCAGAACTTTACCGTAATAAATACGGTGCAACTTTTTTTAATATTACGGTAAAAAGATATTGACACTGTTGATTTCACGTTCAAGATTTCCATTTTATTCCAGTTTTTTCCGTATGAATAAAAAGTTTTTCCATCAAAAGAAGCGCTGTTCTGCCATATAATTGACAAAAAAATACTTTATAAATGCTGCATAAATTAAAGATTCTACCATTAAATATTACAGTATATTTTTGTTAGAGATATGGTGTTTAGTACATTTAACAGTGAGAAAAAGTATTTTTACCAAAAATAAATGCAAAAATTACACTGATGGCTCATATATTTCCATCCATCCATCCATCCATCCATCCATTTTCCTCCGCTTATCCGGGGCCGGGTCGCGGGGGCAGCAGGATAAGCAGGGCATTCCAGACGTATATTTTTGTTGCAAACACAGTGCCAGTGAATTTTACAGTAGAGTAATGTATTTTTCAAAAAAAACTGTCATAAATAGTGTTTTGGCTGATATATACATTTACGGTGTTTCATTGTTACTGAAACTGAATTAACCCATTTATCATTTTACGGTCTTTTACTGTCATGGTTTAGCAGTTTTTCACCGTAAAATCTGCAGACATTTTTTACAGTGTACAGATCCCTTTGTTTAAGGTCCTTTTTACATTAGAGGGACGAGACAAAAACAAGAAAAGTGAAGCAAATGTTAAACAAGGAGCAGTGAACACAGTCAGATAATGTATTAGGAAAAAGGAACGGCACATGGTGTGAATATAGCCGCGTTGGTGTGAAACAAGTGCACAGTAAAGCCTGTGTTTACTCGCCGTTCAGTGCGGCCTTGGCTCCCGCTGCTGTTTTTCATGTCCCTGTCCAAACACGTTTCTGTACGTTTTCTTTGGTTCACATCTGAGGCTGGTCTTAGTCACAACCCTGCCTCTGATGGCTTTCTTTGATTCAGTTAACCCTGATTAAAGTTCTCTGCTGAAGCTGGCTGCTGGGCTTTGTTAGTGTTGGAGAGGACAGTACTTCTCCAGATGGTGTGCATGTGTGTGTGTGTGTGTGTGTGTGTGTGTGTGTGTGTGTGTGTGTGTTCTTGTATTTCCTACATAGTGAGGACCGGAACACGTTTTTAACCAACAGAGTGAGGACATTTTTTGCAAAGTGAGGACATTTTGGCCAGTCCTCATGTCTTTAAAGGCTTGTTTGAGAGTTCAGACTTTGTTTAAGGGTTAAGGTTAATACTAGGTTTGTGTTAGGGTTAGGGTTGGGCATTTAGTTGTGATGGTGAAGTAGGGCTGGGCGATATATTGATATATGTTTAAATGTGATATGGAATTAGACCATTTCGCATTTTTTTTTTATTTAAGACTTTGTTTTAGGCTTAATGTTACAAAGAAAATGATAATTAACTGAAACTGTATTGTGTGGTTACAAAACTAACTAAAATTATAGTGAAAATGTCCTTCGTTTTCGTCTTTGTCATCTTTTTTCATACATAATGAAGATGGATCAGTCAAAGAAAATAAAGGCAAAATTTACTGTGACCTCTTTTTATCTCCCGCCCAACAAATACCCCATTACAAAAAACTAAAACTAACACTAAAACTAAAGCATTTCAAAAAATAAATACTAAACTAAAACTAGCAAACTCACTCTAAAAACTCATTAAAAGGAACTGAATTTGAAAACAAAAATTCACAACAAAATTAAAACTAAAACTAATGAAAAATCCATAACTATTATAACCTTGCAAGGGAATTCACTGTTCCAATGAGGGTCCTCACAAAGATAGAAGTATAAGAATGTGTGTGTGTGTGTGTGTGTGTGTGCATGTGTCTGTGTGGATACCAGGGACAGAGTGTGCTACACACAATAGCATTTAACTGTGTGCGTTTGTGTGTCTACTTTATCTCATGTAGGCCTTTTGTTGCGTCTTGTTCTTGATTATTTTCCAGCATGTCCTTCATACGGCAACATTATATCAAAGACATGGTTAGGAAAGCAAACCTGCACACAAAAGGAGAAAAAAATGAAAGAAAAGATTAAAAAAAACATACACTTAAATGAATAAAAACTCGAAAGATGTCTTTTTTCAGAGGGGACGATTAAAACACAGAAATATTATGGTAAACGTTCCATTATTAAATAGATATGGTTAATATATAACAAATAATAAGGACAACAGAGTGTAGTGGCTTCCATTAATGTGACAAATTACATTTGTGTTTCCATTTAGCATAATATTCAAGTCCCATGTCTAATAACTTGAATTTATATATATATATATGTATATGTATATATATATATATATATATATATATATATATATATATATATATGCACTGCAAATAATTTGTTTAAAAGCAGCATCGTCCTGTTAAATTAGCAGTAAAGGATTGTATAATCTACAACTTTAAAATAGATTTTTTCTGAATTACTACAGTTTTAGGATGTACAATTTACAAGTTGTTCTGTAAAGTTATTGACATATGTACTGTATTTTTTATGGAATTATCCTGGTAACCACAGCTGCCATTTTTTTTCTGTGAAAACAACGGGACATTTTTTTTTACAGTGTGTTTATATATTTATATATATATTGTTATGCATTTTTGTTTGAAATTAACACAGTATACAGTATGTGATGATTGATTTGACCCGATTCTGTCATAAACAACAAACACATAATAAACACAATAGGAGAGAGCCAAATCAAAAGACATTCAATATGTAAAGAACAAATATAAAATTAAATAAAACAATAAATACTATAAACATTTGTGACATTTATAATAATATCTATGGATAAAAAAACACTGAAAATTTATATTACTTGATTCAAATAGAAGTTTTGACTGTGATGTCTGTGTTGGGCTTTATTCATTTGCACATATAACGCAGTCTTTAACAGTAATTAAGTGGCAGCAGCTTCGCCTCAAAGTACTGTATTTTCTTCTTTTTTTATACTAAAGTAAAAAACTTTCTGAAATACAGTATTTTTACTTGTATTACTGTATTTGTGTACATTTACAATCAGTGTTGGAATTTAAGTACATTTACTCGAGTACTGTACTTAAGTACAATGTTGAGGTCCTTGTACTTTACTTGAGTATTTCCATTTTATGCAACTTTATACTTTTACTCCACTACATTAAGCTGCCAGGTTTAGAGACTTTTCAGGGCAATATTAAAAAATAAAATAAAAAACATGATCAATTTAAAGCCCTATCTTGAGAATATGAAAATGCTGCTTACGTAAATACATACAATATATGTAGAATACATATAACAATCATAGTGGGGCCATTCTGCATAGTGGGTACTTTTGATAATTTAACTACATTTTGATGCTGATACTTAACTAAGTTTTGAATGCAGACATTTTACTTGTAGTAGGGTGATTTCACCAACACTGTTTACAACACAATACTGTTTACATCCCTGTAAAAATCCTCATACTCTTAAAGTGCTGTAATCACTTATTTTTGAGATATATAGTATGACAATGCGGAGTGATGTTAGTTATGGTGTTCCACAAGGTTCTGTGCTTGTACCACTTTTATTTTTTTTATTCTCTTTAAGTGCTGTAATCACATATTTTTGAGATACATAGTATGACAGCGCACAGTGATGTTAGTTATGGTGTTCCACAAGGTTCTGTGCTTGTACCATTTTTTAAATTTTTTTATTCTCTTTAAGTGCTGTAATCACATATTTTTGAGATACACAGCATGACAGCGCACAGTGATGTTAGTTATGGTGTTCCACAAGGTTCTGTGCTTGTACCATTTTTTATTTTTTTATTCTCTTTAAGTGCTGTAATCACATATTTTTTGAGATATATAGTATGACAGCGCACAGTGATGTTAGTTATGGTGTCCCACAAGGTTCTGTGCTTGGACCACTTTTATTTTTTTATTCTCTTTAAGTGCTGTAATCACATAATATGTGATTACAGCACGTACATCACAGCACATACATCTCAAAAATATTATTTTTAAGATGTATAACAATGCACAATGATGTTAGTTATGGTGTTCCACAAGGTTCGGTGCTTGGACCACTTTTCTATGTCCATCTTGTCTGTCTTTTCCACCGCTGTCCTCTAAAAAGGCTGCATACCACACCAGTCTGTCCAGTCAGAGTTCTGATCCGAGCCAGACTTAACGGTCGAGGTATCCTCTGTACACCTGGCATCACGCCTGACTTCCCGCTTTCACCTTGCAGACGGGTAGATGTCAAACAAGCCCACAGTCATGCTCCCCTGATGGCTTTTGCACTGTTCCAAAACAGGAAAATCCTCCAGGAACATCCTCAAACTAACAGAGGTTCCCTCTCCTAGTTTCATTTTTAGTTTCTGCATTCTTGCAGTCTGGTGATGAGAACTGAGACGCAATATTATAATATAAGGAAATTTCACCCTAATAGACATCAGAGAGTCCTTTCTTTAACTCAATTAAACTGAATGAACCAGTTTAGCGACAGCCAAAAGAGAATTCCAAGCTGTCTCCTTTATACATGGTGTAATTATGGTCTTTGAATTAGGGCTGGGCGATATGGACCCAAAGTCATATCCTGATATATTTAGGCTGAATATCGATTTACGATATATACATTTTTTCCGCAAGTTTCAGTCAAAGTCAAAGTCAAATATGACTTATGTTTATTTAAGTGAACAAAAATACTGTATAACAACAGGAGTACCTTCTTTTTTCCCTTTTTAAAAAAAATCAAAGCTGATGTGCTAAAGTGCACATTTAAATAAAAAAAATATCTTAAATAAAAATAGCCTATGAAATAAAATAGGCCAATCTTTTTCTGAAATAAATATATTTATATGAGAAAAGAATAACAAATATTACAAAATAACTAAATATCACAAACCCTAGTAAGGGCAGCATTTATATATATAGACAAACATTTTTACTTTATCGATATATGTGATATGGTCTAATTCAATATCACATTTAAAAATATATCGATATATTAATTATATTGACATTTGACAAGTGCTGATAAACAGAGAGATAATATTCATTGTTTCCTCCTGTATGTTGAAATACTGGATCTGCTCCCAAATAATGAGCTACTTTATGTGATGCATGTGAAGATGTGCTGAAGAGTGGGAGGAGAGGGAGCACTGTGGGAGGACAGAATATTTCATGGTGAAGAGATGTAAGGTACAGCTGCTCCACCTACAGGCCGCTTAGAGCAATCTCAGTTTCATTATAAAAATAACATGTCTTCTGTATTTTTTCTTATTTCAGAGCAAAATATTGGTGACGGACTTCCACCCCGCCAAAGAAGACATAAACCAGGTTGGTTGACTATTTCCCTATATTTTACTGAATGTTTATGTGTAAATGAAATCTAAAAAGGTAAATAACTATAACATCTACATAGAGTTAGGGCCCTCACATGGTGGCAGATTGAAACAAGACTGGCCAAAATTGAAGCAGCAGAGAGCAGGGGCCAGATTCACAAAAGTGTTCTTAAGATAAAATTTAAGAAAATTCTTAAGAAAAAAATAAGATGTTCCTAAGAATGTTCTTAAATGCTATTCACCATTTTTTTTTCTTAAGAAGAAGACTGAAAGGGGCCATCGGAAAGCCCATTTTTATTATATGTCAACTGTCAAAATAAGCTTTATGTGATACATTCACAAAAAAACTTCTCTGAGCAACTTCAATGAACAAAAATTGTTAACACACTGTCTAGGGCTAAACTAAATATTAAAGAAATCAAATAATTGTCATACAAATTTGTTCAAGTAAATACATACCAAGACTTTCCTTTTCACTGTAGCTGTTTTAAGACTGGTGAGGGATTCTCTTAAAGTTGTGAAGAAATCTAAGAACTTTGTTTTCAAGAATCTAATTTCTTCTCAAGTTTTTTTTTTTTTAATTAAGAAGAAAGTAAAGAGAAGAATTTCTTCATGAATACCAAATCTTCTTAAATTTTGTCTTAAGAGCAAAGTTAAGAAAAAAGTGGCATTTTTTTTTTCTTAAGAATACTTTGTGAATCCGGCCCCAGAAGATTCTGACTTTAAGTCCAGAGTCAATAAGTCAAACTTCATAAACACTGGCTCCTACATTTCCCATAATGCATCTTTTCCTTAGAGATCCTCCGCCTTAAAACTGTCCACATCTTTCAAACTTAATGCTATAAAATTTGGGACGCAGCGTTTTCTGTGATAACTTTGTCTCCCGGCCAAGCTAAGGCACTGCTGATGACATCACAATGACATCATCAGGGTTATGTCACCATAACTGTGCTCCTTTAAATTGTGGCTCATCTCAAGTTTAATATGAATTTCACAATAAAACAAAAATCACAATAAAATGTAGGACTGCAATATACTGTAGCATTGAACTGATACATTTGTGTTTCCATAATTGTTGTTGCACTAAATGGTTGTTTATACATTGATATTGATAAAAATCCAAATGCTTTAGGAAATACTATAGAAACAAGCCTCAACAGTGCCACTCTGTGGGCCGTGACCAGAAATGAAAATGAAAACATCAGTACAACTGTTTAAAAAGGGACTGACTTTTACATTTACATTTAGCAGATGCAAAGCGACTTACAGGAAAAAAGGAGAATAATCAAGGGATAGTGCAATAAGAGCCATTAGTGCAGCAATAAGTGCTAGTGACAATTCTTTAACCCTTTATCAGGCAAAGAACTATATTTGGTAGCTTCAGGTAATATTTCGAGAAAAAAGTTGCAAATTTACTAGATTGAAGTGGCAAATCTACAAGAAAAAAAGTCGCAGATTTAAGAGATTTAAAGTGGCAAATCTGAGATTTAAATCTCATAAATCTGCGCATTTTTTTCTCATAGATTTGCCACTTCAATCTCGTAAGTTTTTTCTCAAAATATTATTTTCGTATGTTTTTTTTTTACACATTCCGGCAGTATGTAATATCCTCCAATATTCTCTAGGGTTGAATTTTGCAAGTATTTCAATGAGTGCCCTATTATGGGTTAAAGTAGTGAATCTGGGAGGAAAAAGTTGCTTTCTTTTCCACTTTTTTCTCGTAAATCTGCAACTTTTTTCCCACAGATTTGCCACTTTAAATCTCTTAAATCTGTGAGTTTTTTCTTGTAGATTTGCCACTTTAGTCTAGTAAATTTGCAACTTTTTTCTCGAAATATTACCTGAAGTTACCAAATATAGTTCTTTTGCCTGATAAAGGGTTAAAGAGTAGAGTTGTGGTGTGGTGCTAGGAGAGAAGATGCTCTCTGAAGAGCTGGGTCTTCAGGAGGTTTTTAAAGGTAGAGAGGGACGCCCCTGCTCTGGTAGGAACTGGTAGTGGTTCCACCAACGGGGAACAACAATCACAAAGAGTTTGGATTGCCTTGGCGAACAGTTGGCAGAGCCAGACGCCGTTCATTGGAGGAGCTCAACGGTCGTGAGGTAGCATATGCCTGTATCAGGGCGTTCAGGTAGCTGGGTGCAGTACCAGACACAACTTTATAGGCAGCGATTTGAATTTGATGCGGGCTGCAACAGGTAGCCAGTGGAGCTGGATGAAAGGCAGCTTGATATTTGCAACAACACATCACTTTGGTAACACATCATGGCAGTTCATTGGCCAACTGACAAAACTACGACTGTTTCATCTCTCCAGACAGTCTGCATTCTTTGGGCTCATCCGGGATTTGAACCCGGGACCTCTCGCACCCTAAGCGAGAATCATACCCCTAGACCAACGAGCCTTTTGCTGCATGACAATTTTTGCATGGCAGCAGAGCTCTGTGCTTGGCCCTCTGCTATTCTCCCTCTACTCCCACTTGGGTCCATTCTCAGGAAACATGGTATTTTGTTTATCTGTTATGCAGATGACAGCCTGATCTACATCCCCCTCAAAAATAACTGACTCCTACTCCGTTGACCCACTCCTAAGGTGTTTACATGACATTTAAGCTTGGATGTGCTCACATTCTTTTAGTTTTAATGAAAAAAAGACAGAAGACATGGTCTTTGGTGACACTTCTGTAACCAGCCCCCTGGTTGATCTGGGTTCTTTGGCACAGCATCAAAAGCCAATTGTGAGTAATCTGGGGGTTAAAGTGGACGCGGACCTTAAATTTGACAGCCAGATTAAAGCTGTGGTGAAGTCCAGCTTCTTCCAGCTACGGCTGCTGGCACTCCTGCAAACACAACACTTTGAGACTGTAATCCATGCTTTTAATTTATTTTATCTAATTGTATTTTACTGTTCTATTGTTTACTACATCTCTTTGTATTGTGTTATCTATTTATTGTTGTGCAGCACTTTCGAAACCTTGTGTTTGCTAAAATTGTGCTATATAAATAAAGTGGAAGTACAAGAATAGATTTATAAATAAATGTCAACCAGTGAGAGAGTCTACGGACATACAAAGATGGACAATGTGCGACAGCATATAAGGAACAGTGATGTACACGATAGCTGCAACCAGTAATAAAATACAAAGCACAGTGGTATACAGTATCCAATTTCTTTAAAAATTGATCAGGAGCATTCAGTAAAAGCAGCTCTATTCTGCCCTACAAAGTCTAACTGCAGTGCATTTTTGGTTGAAATTGAGTTATAACTAAAAATGAACTCCTTGATGTCTGTTTTATCATGGGACAAAGTTTTAGACTTCAATTTTGCTTTATTTCAGAGAAATAATTTATAAAAAACACAAAATCCAACTCAAAACCAAGCAGTAATTGTACTTACCACAGTCTGCTTTGGATATATAAACTAATTGAAACAAAAGATAATAGAAAATATAACTTTATTTGAAAGGGAAATGATTATCTTGATAGTGATTAAGTTAAAAAGGGGGGTAAAATTATATTAAGACTTAAATATAACATTACTTTATTATATTAAGTCAAAAATACACAAATATTTGATTAGAGTTGTTAAACACTTGTAAATACATTTATAACAAAATCAATTTGAGAATGTTTGTTCACTGAAAACAAAATATAAAAGGCTGTGTTGTCCAACAAGGGTAAGAAAATTGTGGTAATCAGATGTTTTCCTACTTTCAGTGAAAAACATGATTTATTACTAAAAAAGAAGCCCAATTTCAGTTTAGAAACAAGTGTATCAATGTGCCTGTTTAAAGGACAGGTTCCCATCAATTAGAATGCAGAGGTATTTGTAACATGTAACCATATTATGTTCTGCCAGGCTAAATGAGATTCCTTCAGATGGGTGGTGCTTTAATTCTTAGGTTTCGGGATTATACCATGAAGCTAACTTCCTTTGTTTTAACCCTTTGATGCACAACATAGGTCAAAAATGACCCGCATTATTTTCTTATATTATTTCATGCTGGCTGTGTGTTTGTTTGTTTATTACAACAGATCATTATATACATTTTTCCTTCCATACTTTATGAAGAAAAATATTTTTTGTATTATTACATCAAGTTTATACACATGGGTCAAAAATGACCTTATGCATTAGAAGCGTAGTGACACAAAAAGTGATACACACTTTTGTGTATATGTGTAACTATGTTTGTCTTATTTTGAAGGTTTAACTTTAAAAGAGTTGTTAGAACCACCAGATTACATTGGAAAATCACATATTTTAACATTTGAGATTTATTCGAGCCACCAGATAATAATTTTCCATTGGAAAAACACGAATTTAACAAAATAGGATAGTAAATATTTGTGTCTTCTTTGTCAGGTTTTAAATTGGTGACAACATATAAACACCTTCTATTGCACAACATGGGTCAGAAATGATCTTGTGAATTAGAAGTGTAGTGATAAAAAAAGGGGTTTTATTCAAAAAGTAAGAAATGAATGATGTATGATGATCAAAAACAAGTTAATTAAGGAAATCCTGCAATACTGAATGATGAAATTAATTTATTGCAAAGATATAGAACATAAAAACGTAGTCGGGTCACTTTAGACCCATGTTGTGCATCAAAGAGTTAAAATCTTCTTCTATAGTACTATCAGATCGATATCTAGTGTCAAAACCTTTGTCTGACAGTTTGAAGTCCAGTAATAAAAATTCAAAAGTGATTAATGTCATTAGTTCCACCTCTGTCTCTGAACCCCAAGAGGTCATTAAAGCTCAATATCCATTTCCCTGGTAATCATCATCATCATCATAATCATAATATATGTTGTTATAATTTCACTATAGCCCACAAGGGGGCAGCGCTGACTTTAGTTTTCATTGAACATGACTGTGTGTGAATGTCATCATCCTTTTCCAGCTCATCCTTTTAATAAAGCCTGTCTCCTCCATAGAGACTATTTCACAGTGTAAAAAAAGGAAGAGAAAAAAAGAAAGAATACCATTAATTTATATTGAAGAAATATATTATTTGTACTAAAAAAACAACAGCAACAATTTCAGTCACAGAACTAAAGGACAGACCCAACTGAGAATTCCAATTTTTCTAACTGAAGAACTTTACATGAAGAAAATAGGAAGAAAATAATTAGAATTTTTAAAAATTCTTTTTATCTTTAACTCCATAATATATGCTTTTTTGGGACGGAACCAAATAACTGTTCTGAATAACAAACATGAACAGTCCTGAGAACCAAATGGCAGAGGGAATCAACAGACAATTTGGAAAAAAAAACGTCTTCACTAAACAGTGAACACATACAGACATAACAGAGTCTGTTCCTGTTAGATAAAACAAATTTACATTCTGTATTTGTGTCATTTTAGGTGTTTGTCTCAGGGTGGGTGAAGTAGCATCAACAGGTGTGTAACTCCAGAGCTACAGCAGGCTGTCTTACATGGAAATGATGAAAATAAACATAGACAAACATATGATGGATGAAGGTTCAGGCTCTCAGTCTCTTCTAATGGGTAGTTATAGGTCATTTTGGAGCCAGTAGCAGCTATTACAGATTATCATATATTTAGAGTGAGAAGAAAGGAATCTATTTGAAAATGAATATAAAACCTGAGCTGATAGAGTACAGTGTGTCTGAGCAGGTAGAGTACAGTGTATCTGAGCAGGTAGAGTACAGTGTGTCTGAACAGGGAGAGTACAGTGAACCCGAGCAGGTCAAATCAAATCAAATAGTCTTTATTGTCATTATATAGTTCACTATACAACGTGTGTCTGAGCAGTGAACCTGAGCAGGTAGAGTACAGTGAACCTGAGCAGGTAGAGTACAGGGTACCTGAGCAGGTAGAGTACAGTGTGAGCAGGTAGAGTACAATGTACCTGAGCAGGTAGAGTACAGTGAACCTGAGCAGGGAGAGTGCAGTGAACCTGAGCAGGTAGAGTACAGTGTGTCTGAACAGGTAGAGTACAGTGTATCTGAGCAGGTAGAGTACAGTGAATCTGAGCAGGTAGAGTACAGTGTGTCTAAGCCGGTCGAGTACAGTGAACCTGAGCAGGTAGAATACAGTGTGTCCGAACAGGTAGAGTACAGTGAATCTGAGCAGGTAGAGTACAGTGTGTCCGAGCAGGTAGTGTACAGTGAATCTGTGCAGGTAGAGTACAGTGTGAGCAGGTAGAGTACAATGTCCCTGAGCAGGTAGAGTACAGTGAAACTGAGCAGGTAGAGTACAGTGTGTCTGAGCAGGTAGAGTACAGTGTGAGCAGGTAGAGTACAGTGTGTCTGAGCAGGTAGAGTACAGTGTATCTGAGCAGGGAGAGTACAGTGTATCTGAGCAGGGACAGTACAGTGAACCTGAGCAGGTAGAGTACAGTGAACCTGAGCAGGTAGAGTACAATGTACCTGAGCAGGTAGAGTACAATGTACCTGAGCAGGTAGAGTACAGTGTGTCTGAAGAGTTAGAGTACAGTGTGTCTGAGTAGGTAGAGTACAGTGTACCTGAGCAGGTAGAGTACAGTGTGAGCAGGTAGAGTACAATGTACCTGAGCAGGTAGAGTACAGTGAACCTAAGCAGGGAGAGTGCAGTGAACCTGAGCAGGTAGAGTACAGTGTGAGCAGGTAGAGTACAGTGTGTCTGAGCAGGGAGAGTACAGTGTATCTGAACAGGTAGAGTACAGTGTACCTGAGCAGGTGGAGTACAGTGTGTCTGAGCAGGTAGAGTACAGTGTGTCTGAGCAGGTAGAGTACAGTGTGTCTGAGCAGGTAGAGTACAGTGAACCTGAGCAGGTAGAGTACAGTGACATTTATTAGAGCTTTGTCACTGAATCCAGCTGCTGCAGCAGATTAAAATTCTGAGAATGACCCAAAACAGTAAAGCTGAGCATAATAAAACCCAAACAGTAAGTAAAGTAGACTAAAAATCTTGTTCGAGCTGAGGGAAGCTACATTTAATTTCTCCCCCTTTTACATTTCACTGAATTATTTGACTTTGAGAGTTGTGTTGGTGCAAGTGTGTTTCTTCAGGTGGCAGTGAAACGATGGAACAAGAAGGCTAATTTTAGTGTAAAAGTTTATCAGACAAAGTGCTTTGTATTATATTCTGAGAGAGCAGTTATCCTGACCATCTTTATATGAATGTGCCCTTGCTCGTATTTGATTGGCCAACTCAAGTTGACCTCTTCTGCATTTGCCTGTGGAGCTCAACCATGGTGAACTTTGACTTGCAGCCTCATCCAGTAGCAAAGACGTGTGTGTGTGTGTGTGTGTGTGTGTGTCCCTTTTGGCTGTTAAACGGACTATAAACCAGCAGCTGACATCAGTGTGTGTCACATCATGAACTCAGCAGCTCTGCCAGAGCCTTTTGTTACCCGCTCCTGGGGCTCATTGGAATGAATGTGCTGTTTTAATGAGTTACTGTGATCATAAAGCCGTTACAGGTGTTTCATATTCCAGCAAAACCATGACATATTTATTTCACTCATAAAACAGCTGTAAAAGCAGTATGAAAGAAAGTTGGTAACATTTTACAATAACCATAATTTATAAATGGTAAACAGATAGTTTATTAATGTTTAATCATCATTTATAAACCGCATATAGGCCATTTAGAATGGTAAATACATAATTTATTCATGTTAAACTAACTACATCATTTATAAATGACAAATAGATGGTATATTAATGTAAGTTTATAGTTACTTTACCATTAACAAAAAATTGAATTATAATTAAAAGTTGATTAATAGTTTTAGTTGCATTCATTTTAACATGTTTAACACCATATAAAGTATGTTAAGGATTTTGAAATTATTCATATTCCTTTTTGAAATTAGTTGAAAACATTTAAAGATTAAATATGTATAGCACTTTTAAAATGTTTAATAATTGGTCTATAAACCATCTATAAACATCACTTAGTTGGTTATTGTAAAGTTTTACCAGAAAGTTTTATCAATGTTTCCTGAGATGTTTTTGCTCTTTCTCCCAGTAGCACTTTTGCAGCCAATCTTGTCTCATTTAACCCTTTATCGGGCGAATAACTATATTTGGTAACTTCAGTGGATATCAAACTGGGTCCCCATGTCTCTCTGTGAGGTCGTAGAACCACATGAATTTCTTCCAGCTAATCAGCAAAGATCAGGCTACGTTACTAGATTAAAGTGGCAAATCTACAAGAAAAAAAGTTGCAGATTTAAGAGATTTAAAGTGGCAAATCTGCTGGCTGTATGTAATATCCTCCAATATTCTCTAGGGTTGAAATTTGGAATTTGCAAGTATTTCAATGAGTGTCCTATTAAGGGTTAATGCCAGATGCATATTCAAAAGGCACTTTTTGGCGAGAGTACTTGCACGCTGTCGTGGTAATTTTGACAACTGCACTAAGTTAATGGGTGAGCTGGCCAAACACAAAGCACTCAATACTCTCTTCAGCAAGTTTTTTTAGCACATTCGTATTCCATACACCGCACCGCACAATAAAGTCCCATACACCGCTCGACTTATATCTGTTGTATTTCCCAACGTTGATCCTTCAGCAAGTCTCAATGTGGTCTTATCTTCCTGCCCAGTACATCACATCAGGACGGAGCCCACTGGTTTACATGTTACCCTCTCTCATGGTCTTATCAGAGTTAAGTTCACAGAGTGAGTTCCCACAATGCCTTGCGTCTTGAATATCAAGTAGGTCGCCGCCTACTTCATGTCCAACATGGTCTCACAGGAATCCGTGAAATAGCCACAGAATCACTCAAATTTCCGTGAAACTGACACGGATTTCGCTACAATGCAAGTTTATGACAGTCATATCCCGTGGCTATTCCAACATACAAAGTGATTATATACATTCACTGAGTGGATATTTAGGAAAAAAAAACATATTTCTCGCTAGAAATGTGATCAAAATCCATTTTTATGCAGAAACTAAGTCAAAATATTGTTTTTTTATCACTAAAAATGAGAGAACTGTCCGCCATGTTTTTTGTTCTGACCGCCGGGACCTTAAAAGTCAAGTGACTTGGAACAAACCAATAGGAAAAAATATCCATGGAACAGCAAAGCGATATGACATGTCATTAACTTGCATTGTAGCGAAATCGTCAGTGTCAGTTTCACGGAAATTTGAGTGATTCCGTGGCTATTCCACGGATTTTGAGTTAAGCGAATCCGTGGCTATTCCACGGATTCCTGTGAGACCAGGTTCTTCATGTCCCACCATGCAGGAAACACCAAATTTCCTTCACAATGCCGAGTTCATCTAGTGTGGATTTGAGAAGGGGTGGTTGAAAAGAGATACACAGAGGAGGGAGGAGGAGGAGACCAGGAGACATCCCAGCCCATTTATCTGACAGCCATTTACCACAGCTATGAGCCAATGTGCCAACAGCTCTCTGTCTGCTTCATGGTAGACTGGCTGCCCCTCCCACTGCCTCCCCCTCCTCTGTCCAAAGTTGTACAGGCACACTGTGTGTCTATACTTAGCATTAGGCTGAGAGTGAGGAGCACATCAGAGCCCGCAGGGTAGCTGAGGGGACACATCCGAGCCATGGCTCTGCTGCTGGACAGCTCCCACACCACGGCAGCCTACTGCTGCCTGGTCCGCCGCAGGTGCAAGAGGAGGAGGAAGAAACGCTCCGAGCGCAAAGGTACACCTCCGCTCTACCTGCTGCTGCTCCGTCTGTTTGTGTTGGAGGACCAGAGTCAATGCTGACAGCTGGTTGGAGCGTTGTGTTAGTTTTATTGTCAGCATGGGAAGGTCAGAGGAGCGCTGCTTGTTGTACGATACTTTCTGTTGTCTTTACTCTAAGACCTAAAAGTTTTCATTGATTGAAATTTCGCACCTCACCAGCTTTGCTTTTTTGTGGTTATCTATTCTATTCCTTTCTTTTTTACTATCTATTGGCATTGATGTTATTATGGGATAATACTGGGTTGTGAATTACGTTTTTTTTAAATCACAAATCCATGTGATTTAGGGAATCTAGGGCTGGGCGATATGGACCTAAAGTCATATCCTGATATATTTAGGCTGAATATACAATATTTATCCTGATATTTTTATCGCAAAGTGAGAGCAAATGTTCAGTCAAAGTCGAAGCCAAATATGACATGTCACAAGTAGTTTTATTAAAACCGTTTATTATACTGTATAACAACAGTTTTTTCCTGAAATAAATATATTTATACGAGAAAAGAATTACAAACATGACAAAAGAACTGATTATAACAAACCCTAGTCTGCTTTTTGTGGTTATCTATTTTATTCCTTTCTTTTTTCACTCTCTATTGGCATTGGTGTTATTATGTGATAATACTGGACAATAAGTGTTGTGAATTATGTTTTTAAAAAAATCACAAATATATGTGATTTAGGGAATATAGGGCTGGGCGATATGGACCTAAAGTCATATCCTGATATATTTAGGCTGAATATACAATATATATCCTGATATTTTTATCGCAAAGTGAGAGCAAATGTTCAGTCAAAGTCAAATACAAATATGACATGTCACAAGTAGTTTTATTAAAACCATTTATTATACTGTATAACAACAGTTTTTTCCTGAAATAAATATATTTATATGAGAAAAGAATTACAAACATGACAAAAGAACTGATTATAACAAACCCTAGTCTGCTTTTTGTGGTTATCTATTTTATTCCTTTCTTTTTTCACTCTCTATTGGCATTGGTGTTATTATGTGATAATACTGGACAATAGGTGTTGTGAATTACGTTTAAAAAAAAATCACAAATACATGTGATTTAGGGAATCTAGGGCTGGGCGATATGGACCTAAAGTCATATCCCGATATATTTAGGCTGAATATTGATATATATCTTGATATTATTGCACAAAGTGAGAGCAAATGTTCAGTCAAAGCCAAATATGACATGTCACAAGTAGTTTTATTGAAACTGTTTATTTAAGTGAACATAAATACTGTATAACAACAGTTTTTTCCTGAAATAAATATATTTATATGAGAAAAGAATAACGAACATTACAAAATAACTGATTATGACAAACCCTAGTCAGGGCAGCATTTATATATAAAGAAATGCGATATGGTCTAATTCCATATCACATTTTAAAATATATCGATATATCTTTTATATCGATATATCGCCCAGCCCTAGCATGTACTTAAGCTCATTACACTTCTGAAACAATAGAACAGACAAAAAGAATGCAATGTTAATGTTTTTTTTTCAATTATGTACTGTAAAATGTATACAGTGTATTACTAGAAAAAACATTTGCAGTATATTACTGTATTCTTGTACATTTAAAACACAATACTGTCCACAGTTTTGTCAGTAAATTACCGAATATTTACAGTAACACTTTTCATTATAAATTTAAGTTTTTTTTAAAAATTTTTTCAGTTTTTGTGACAGTAATGCAACCCCAATTCCCCAAAAATTAGGACGATGTCTATAATGGAATTTAAACAAAATGCAATAATTTCCTAATCTTCTGCGGCTAAAAAAAAGAAAAAATTCACAAAGACGGTATATTTGACCCACCTGCCCACCAGCGGGTAAGGGTCTGATGTAGTTTCGGGTTTTTTTTAGCCACATGCTAATGAAAATGATAATAACAATGTTTTACACATAAAATGTAATTTTTACAGATAAACAACAATATAATTTAATACAAGTCATATAATCTGCACAGTGTAATCAGTGTAACTCTCAGCCTGAACTGACCTGATTAACGACTGTTTTATTGAAACAAATGAATAAATAAATAATAATAAAAGAAATATATATATATTTAACAGAAACAAATTTAAAATCAAATAGGATAGAAACATTCTTACTTCATAGTAATTCATACTAACAACTGTTTATATTAAGAAGCCTTTATATGCCAAGGTAGTTTTAAAAAAAGACTGTAGTCTTGTGTTTGTATTATTAATTTAGTTATTTTGATGTGGGATTTTAAAACTTTTTTTTTATTTAACATAAAATATAATTTAATTTGCAATTTTAAGATGACATATGCATGTTTTGCAGTTTACCCTACGAATAAAAAGGGATTCTCTTTCATATGTCAAAGATGAGAGGAAATATATTTTGTAGTTTCTTATTCATATATAACTATATCTTTATATATATCATTCTCTTAAAAAACATGTGGGAAATCGATGGTTAACCCTTTATTGGAAATGGTATCGATTTGTGAATTAAGTGTATCGTTACATCCCTAATTAATACAGACGTGTGATGACTCATGAAAACAGTCGTCTGAGGGGCTTCTTTTTCTCCACCAGTGGGATGTGTGTAATGTCTGGATTTTCCTGGTGGCCCCTGATTGGTTGATTGATGGTTGATACTGGAAATAACTGAATGTGCGGCAGAACATACCAGGTATTATTCCTGGTTAATAATATTGTTTTTTTTGTTTTGTTTTTTGTTTTTTTTAACTAACCTGGCAACACAAGATTCACTCTCAGTGGTTTCTGTGACACCAGAAATACAACCTGTAGCCCAACCTATAGGAAGTCATGCCACAACACTGATTTTCCATTAACAAATGTTTTGAATGTTGAAATGTTTACAAGGTCATCTGTTTTTCATTCATATGTTTCTGTTTAGTCATCCTCCTGAAACTAAACTAAAGTAATATTAGAATATAATAATATATACAACATGGCAGTGGCTGAGCCGGCAGCTAGCAGCTAACCATGCTAACTGCACATGCTTATACAACAATGCTATGGGTCTGGAGGGCGTTATCATTGATAATGGCTGTATGAAAGCAGTCGGACACACATATGGACAATGGGCTGGACCAGTTACCACAACAATTTATTTATTTCAACAAAGAACAGAGAAGCTCAGGTTAAAACACACACAGAGTCACAAGACTTCACAGACCCCACTACATTTTACGTATAGTGGGGAGGCATAGCTAATCTATTGTTCATTTTGTGATAAAAGCTCCAAATTTGGTACATAGGTAGCTTAATATATTTAGAAAAAGACTGGATATTGGGCCATCGCATATTCACATTCTGATGACCACGGCTGGCATTTTCAAAAATGTTCTGTTGTCATTGACTATAATGTTAAAGTGATGTTAGAGGTCCTATCAAATAGGGAATACAGTTGCTGACTCAGTTGCTGAAAAATCTTGTGCAAAGTTCGATTTGGTCACCTTTGTTTGTAAACAATATAGTAAACTATGACGTCCCTGTCATACCTTCAGCAGGTGTGTACAGGCTAAGTTATTTATTAGTTAATTGATCCTCTTAATTAGATCTCAAAGTGCACCAGAGTGATGCATTTCACTTTGAAATGTAGGCTCTGAGGTTCACAGCAATAGTTCCAACGTCCCTGTACCCACGGGTGATCTGTACCTTTAATACTCAAATTGGAAATGCTTTAAATTGAATGTGGGTGTCTGTAAACATGCTAAATAAAGTTCATAGATATAATAACACATATATAAATGAGTAATTAATCCTCGGTACCAAATTTGCTCTAGCATCCACCATCTGACAAAAAAAGCAGAAAAAAATATAACTGGTATATTGATTCACGGCACAAAATAATAACATTGCAACATAATGAGATCACCAATTACTTTGTTAAAATATTTTAAAAGTGCGAGTGAGTATTTTACTTTTGATGACCTTTTATTTTTTACGGTAAAATATGGAATAAAATGGCAATCTTAAATGTGAAATCAACAGTTCTAATATCATTTTACCGTAATATTAAAAAAAGTTACACCGTATTTATTACGGTAAAATTCTGGCAACAACAGCTGCGAGTTTTTTACCGCAAAAACAACAGGGTTTTTTTTACAGTGTAGATTATGTTCATTATTGCACCTGGGTCCAATGGGAAAGGAATTTTTAACCAACTGCTGGCAGCCATATTTAAACATGGCTGCCACGGCAACTAGGGTCTGAGTTTGTGATGGGCCAATATCCAGTTTTGTTCCCAATATTATCATCAACACATCTGATTCAGTGCAAATTTGGTGCTTTTATCACAAAATGAACAATTGTTATGATATATTGAGCTATGCCGCCCCACTCATAGGAAATACTTGTTCACTGCGGGCGTAGCTGAGATGGTAGAGCCCTGAATGTCCCGCACAGCCCCTTAATGATGTTTAAAAGTGCTGAACTGTATCAGAATGTTGTTAACACAGAACCAGAAGTATCGCTTCATGTTTTTACTCTATGAGTCCTGACAGGACCCCTGTGCTCCCTGCTGCCACTGCAGCACAGTCAGCTTCATGAGCAGCCACAGTAAGTTTTACATGGAGGATTCTCTTAATACAGTTCAAACAAACTGCTGCACAAAATAGTCAGGCGGCTTAGGACCAGATTTCAGAAGAAAGGGGACACGCCGGACAAAAGCACCACATTTTTTTCCACATGCTCTCTATCACCATAGGTTTCAATGTTTGGTAGGAGCCACTTCATCAAGATTGCGGATCTGAGATGGCAGCCATATAAAGTCTATGAGAACCAATATATCTTCCAAGCCACTTAGAAGGTCAATCTTGGTGTCAAAATATATATTTTCTGGGTCAAAGAATCATTTAAAGCTATTGAGAATATCACTAGATGACTCACTGTAAATAATTTGTTGATCAAGATCTGACATGAGATGAAAGCGTACCCTTGATTTTTTTGAGCAGTGTACATGGCAGCTAATCCGAACTGTCCCGTGAACATTGATTCCAAACATTTTCAACTCAGGATACCCTGCTGCAGCACTTGAAGCGAGTTGCCCAGTCTGAGTGAAAATGAACATATCTATTTGATCAAATAATCATTTAGTGATATTGTCAATAGCTTTAAATGATTCCTGGACCCAGAAAATTTAGATTTTGACACCAAGATTGACCTTCTAAGTGGCTTGGAAGATATAGCATTTCTCATAGACTTTATATGGCTGCCATCACCGCAATCTTGATGAAGTGGCTCCTACTAAAAATTGAAACTTATAATGACAGAGAATATGTGGAAAAAATTTGGTGCTTTTGTCCGGCGTGTCCCCTTTATTTGGCTAAGCCGCCTGACTAAAACATGAGACAAGCTACAACCAAGTCATGTACACGGTAAAACCGCTCAGTGTAAATTTAAAGTAACTAACTGGCAGCAGCTTTGCCTGTACTGTATTTTTTTTTATAGTTTCTTACTGTATTTTAGAAGTACAGTGTGTTAAAAGAAATACATTTGCAGTATATTACTGTATTCTTGTAAATTTGCAACAAAATTGTCACATTTTTGGCAGTATATTACTGTATAATTACAGTACACACAGAATTTAATTTAAGAACTGATATCTAGACATTTTCCATGGTTTTCTTCATAATGATTTTGGTTATTATCAAGAAAACTGTGTAACAGTGTAACAATTTACTACACAGAATAAGGAAAAAAAAAACATTATTTATAAAGCACTTCAATAGTTAAAAGAAACAGGAAGTTCACAGCCCCAGAAACAGAAAAGTTTGGTTTTAAGAACAGTTTTCATAGTTTGTTTTGTCGGGTGAATTAACCCTCTAATAACAAAATCTCCAAATGCCAAGTTGTAAATCCTGCAAACTCCTCAGTGTTAACATCCTCCAACAAAGCCAGACATTTGTCAGATTAATTACTTAATAAGAATATGCATTGTGTGCACTTTCCAGAAGCATTTATTTTCTCACTTAGTAAATGTCAGACATGTCTGTATAGTCTCTGTCGAACATGTTGAGACCTCTCCTGAGGCTCCGCTTCGCGCTCCTCCATCCTGCTTCATTGGCTCTGTGCATGATTGCAAACTAATATTTTCACATGCAGCAAAAGTCAAGTGCACTTAATCCTCACATTAATTCAAATTCGAACTATCACGACCAAAAGGCAAAGCAGCACTGCGATTCTTCATCTTTTTATTCCGCTTGGGAATATTGAATTTAGCCTAACTGTTATTCATGGAGAGTGTGGTAAACAGTATTAATGTGTTAAAAAAGAAAAAAAAAATGGAGCTATTGTACATACTTTGCATGCGGGGCGGGTAAGAAGCCCATCATTTCCGTGTCCCTGCTAAGCGGGGTGTTGTGAGATGAACTGAAGTGTGAGTTTAATCTACTGGGAGCAAAAGTGAATTTCAGACGAGGTATAAGCCGATGTGCTCTGTGAGGCGTGTACGGCACGCCGCTGCTAAGGGATGTGTCTGTCGGCCCAAAACCACAGCCGCAGATCTCTGTCTGGCAAACAGCCGGCGCTCTGTGATGTGGAGGAGTTGATACAGCAGCCCCACCTCCCCTCCACCCTTCACTCTGCAGCCGGGGTTGGGCCTGAAGCTCTGCTGATAACCCTGACTCTCCTCAGGGTGCAGGGTTGTGAGCTGCACCCCATCACCCCGCCCCAACCCCCCGTCCATTGGACAGGTGGAGAGGCATGCAGCACTTATACTAATGTTGACTTTTAGTCCAACCGAACGCTGAACAAGACATTTTTACTGAGCAAAACGTTCAAATTAACCTCTTATTAAGTGAAAATACGGTGAAAGGGTCAAAGTTATGAGACCAAACCGCTAAATGTCCTTTTTTATATTTATATAACGTTATATATAACTATTGACACGTTGCCGTGGATACGCATTGTTCTGCTTCTCTACTGATGACGCCTCGCCTTGTTAGACACCTGTCAATCAAAGGTAGCCAAGCCCCAAATCATACGATTCTTTATCTTCTATTTTCTTCTAAATGGGGCCATTATTTGAACTATTAACATCAAATTGTCTTGAAGATTTTTTACTAGCCATTGAGACTATATTGTTGTCCTAAAAAAATTTTCTGAGATAATAAATCAAATGAGAAATTTTCTCATTTTGTATTGAAATGAATGGAGCCAAATGCTTCTCCAGCCGCCGTCAGCGCCCCCTTTTGGAATTTTTCACTTCCTGGTTTGTCCCACTGCTCAAATTCCTATAAATAATGGCATTCTCTGCACAGAGACAAGGTGACTTTCTTTCCCTCACTGGCTCTTTTACTCCCTTGATAACAGACACACTGAATCCGTGTCATTCTTACATTTAAAAAATTGTGTGGTATTAGTTTTGCCTTTTGTCATATATTCAGATGGGGCCATAATAATAATGGGGCCATTAGAAGATTTTTTTACTAGCGATTGAGACTATATTGTTGAATTCTGAGGTAATAAATCAAGCGAGAAGTTTTCTCATTTTGCACTGAAATGAATGGACATAAATGCTTTTGCAGCCAAACGTAGCACCCCCTGCTGGAATTTTCACTAGAATGCAGCTTAGGGCACTTCCTGGTTTTCCTCCTTGCTACCCGGAGGTTACCGCCTGCTCTCAGCATGGCGGTGGCTGAGCAGGCAGCTAGCAGCTAACCGTGCTAACTGCACAATGCTCTGGGTCTGGAGGGCGTTATCATTGATAATGGCCGTATGAAAGCAGTGGGACACACATATGGAAAATGGGCTGGACCAGTTACCACAACAATTTATTGGCTCTCCCTGACTCTCCTCAGGGCGCGGGGCTGTGAGCTGCACACCCCACCCCACCCCCCGATCCACTGGACAGGTGGAGAGGCATGCAGCACTTATACTAATGTTGACTTTTAATTTAAGACTGATTCAATGTAAGATTTGTCTTTAAATACAGTCATGGTATCAGCAAAAATGGGACAAGCTGTGGCAGAAAATCATCCAATCTGCCACTAATAAATAAGATCCTTATTTACCCAAGTTTAATGTCCCTGTCAGCTGTCAGATCTTCCGCAGCAAAAGCAATAAATTCATCAAAATGAACAATAGCCGTGTTTCCATGAAGTAATTACTATGTAAATTTTGAAGATTCGCATTAAAAAGGGTTGATGGAAACACCAAAATTCAAAAACTTTTGAAAATGTGCATGAAGGTTTTATCGTCTTTTTCTAAAGAAAAAAACAATTATATAACAATTATAAGTTGCCTAATTGGATCCAGTTCCTGACAACTCCTGGGTGGCCAAAATGATCTGATTAACAACCTCTACTTTGTTGTTGTTTTTTCTGTCTCTACTTTTTCTACTGTTTACTGACAGATTAGCTTACAGCAATACATTACACTGCCATCTACTGACCAAATTACGTTTATGCAACTTTGTTTATTCGCTCTAAACCAGTTGATGGAAACGTCCCTAATTCCCCTTTTCTTTAATGCAAAATGACAAAATTTGCTTCAACTGTATTGGAAACATGGCTTGTATTCTCCTAAAGTGCTGTCAGTACATATCTTTCCTCCCAGATTGTATTGCAAGGTTCTGTGCTAGGACCACTTTATTCGCACTATTCATACTTCCTTTAGGGAATTTGACTAAAAATGATGGCATTGTCTTAAAGTACTGAAATCACATGTTTTTCTCCCAGATTGTATTGCAATATACATTTGAAACTGTATGACATCAATACAGTGGAATACTGTTCAGATTTCACTGTAAATTTACATCAAAGGTTTTCAGTGTGGAGTCTGCAGTGTAGATTACATTACATGAATTCTAAATAAATTTCAGTTTCATATCTCTTTTCATGAGGTTTTCATTGTCTCCTGATCTCTCTCTCCTTTCCTGAGATTCAGTTAAATTACATTAAAACCATAATATTACTGAATTACTGCAACAGGTTCAGGCCAGACTACAGAATAAGTCTTTTCTAACAACACTTACAAGTGTTTTCTGACACATACAAGTGATAATTGCTGAAATGGCGTGTTCATTAATGTCAGAGTCAATCCCAGCTCTGGCCACGGACAGTAGCTGTGCGTGCGGAGACGTTCCTTGCTCGATAGGCATCAGTAGACAGCACCAACCTTCCACCCTCCACCTCCACCTGTCTGTCCATCACCTCCTGCTCCCGCTAATCCTGATGCCATGGGGTGTGAAATTCAACATCAGCCATGAGCTTCCCGCACCCCTCCTTTCCCTCTGGGAGATAGCGGAGAACCCGGCCCGGCCTTGACTGGGGTGAAGAGAACAGTGATAGCCATCTGTTGTGCGCGGCGAGGCCAGTGATGCAGGGAGAATGGAGTGGAGGAGGGTCAGCAAGTGCGAAGGGGAACCTGGAATCTGTCATGCCGACCTTCTGAGGCCTTATGAATTTTTAAAAAGTCAGGAAAATGACTGAGCTCAAGTAAAGTCAGAGCCTGTCGTGGTCAGAGGTCAAAGGTCAGGAAGTCAGGAGCTGGCACATACAAGCTTTTTATAGTTGTTTCTGTCTTCTGTCACCCTCAGCTCTCAAAATCTAAAAGTCTGCAGTACATGTTTATTGAGTGTCCCTAATGCTTCAACATTTTGAGTCATTTTTATAGGACAGCATGCATATGTTGGATGGAGAACTGGTAAAGATATGTTTTTTGGTAATTTAGTGAGAGTTCTTACTGAAAGTCTTCACATGTTTCACACACATCTTTGTCGCAACTCTTTAAAAAACACATTTAACCCATTGGGTTTTTGACATTTTTTGTCCCTTTCAGAGGCTCAAGTGGATTCAGTTTTTAAAAAAAAGAAGAGACAGAGTGAAGGGGGAGACATGTGAGAAAGAGCTCTGAGTGGCATTCGAATCCAGGCCGCCGGCTTACAAGGGCAATGCCTCTATGGTACGCGCTCTTCCAGGAACGCCCTGGATTCAGTTTTAAGGCTATAGAAAAGATACTGATTGGTAGATTGGTACCACTGATACAGCTTCCCTTGTTGGGAAGAGGGTGAAGCAACTTGCCAAAATTAAGCCGTTATCCAATCACTTTACTTAATTGGCCAATGTTACATGCTTCCACCAAGTTTTATAAATCACATATTTTTCTCTCTTGCATTGCAATAGACATTCGAAATTGTATGACAACCCCACCCCCAAAAAAGGACTATGTTTATTGTTATTAGTTGTTTTTTTAACCTGTAAAATAACCAATAGTGGTATCAGCCTCAAAAATTGGTCTGGTTGTATCTTTGAGGCTCAGGAACATTTCTTAAACGTTTCACAGTCCATAATGACTACTGTAAAGGGATGTAGGCCCTTGGGAAAAATTCGGGCTCTGCTGGTTCCTCAACATGATGTCTCCATGTCCCAGTTGGTTTTCACAAGCATGTAGTCAGCAGCAATTTTCAGGCCCAGGAGGCCCAGGCTACCTGTGACAGCGTTTAATGAAAATGAGAGTGTGTGCCACAGAGTGGGGGGTGGGGGGGTTCGGGAGGTGCAGCAGAGATTCCTGAGGCTGACAGATCTTACTGCAACATGCCAGCATTCAACAGCATCTCATAGGAAGCTTACATACAACAGCTTACCAAGGTTTTAGTACTGTTGCTCTATATTAAAGGGAATCTTTTACCTTTTTATCCATCCATGAAGGATTTGCTGCATATTTTTGTACTGCAGTTATAAATATTGGATACATTCAAAAACAAAAATCAGCCTTCTCTATCTGGAGCATTCAGTTTACAAAGGGCCCCCAGTCTGCCCTCAGTGCCCTTGTTGAATGACTGTATATTATCACCCAGTGACTCTGTTAAGATTACATAAGCATGAACAAGTGAGAAAGAAAATATAAAACATAAAAATGGTCACAAAAGTGAGTTTCTTATCTACCTTTTACATGTGCGGGCTGTTTTCATTCACTCTTTGTACTTTAAACTATGCACTAATGCACCATGATTCATTTTATGTATTTTATTATGACTCTTATTGACATTTGTTTTTTGCAGCGACCTCTAGTGGCCATAGTAATTATGGCAAAAGAAAAAGAGGAAGTCAGGTGTTGCACTATAAAGAGCAACAAAGTCCACTGTTCATGTCCCCCCGTGAAACCAAATTTTAGTTTTTTTAAGTAATGTATGTGAGGTGTAAATACCATGTTACATTCTACATCAGAAAATCTCAATATCTCATTCACTTCAGTGTCAGTCATGTGCAGAAGTAGTTATTTTAACCCAAACCATGATGTTTTTTCTAAACCTAACCAAGTGGTTCCATATACAGGAGATGCTGAACAAAGTAAAAAAAAAACAAAAAAACAATGACTTTATAAAATCATTTGAGATCAACTGGAGGAGAAAGGATTTGTTTGTACGATAGATCATTACAGAGTCAAGGGACAAACAGTACTTCGTGGTGCATTCGGCTCCATGTTGCTTTGTTTATTTCCGTGTTTACATTTTCCACCATCAACTTTCCAACCAATCAGAAATAATACTGCACGTATATGTCCAGCCCTCTGCCGTGGTACACGCCCCTCCACAAATCTCTTTTTGTATTTTGTCCGCTTATATTTATGCACAAAAGCAAACTAGATTAAATACAAAACGAAGCAAAAGTATCAATTTCACTCTGATTTGGACTAACCAAACGCATTTGGGTTGTAAAAGCACCTTAAAAGAGCACTCTGAGATCTCAAACTTCCACCGAAGCCATGCCAGGACACAACAGTAATGCCCCGCCCTGTGATTTGGCTCCACTCCAAACTTTATTATATTCTTAACCCTTTGATGCACAACATATAAACACCTTCTAATGCACAACATGGGTCAAAAATGACCCGCATTCATTTCCCATGTTATTTCATGCTGGCTGTGTGATTGAATATCTATTTCTTATTAAAACAGATCACTATATCCATTTTTCCTTTCATACTTTACTAAAAAAAATTTTTGTATTATTACATCAAGTTTACACTCATGGGACAAAAATTACCTTGTGCATTAGAAGCGTAGTGATACAAAAAGTGATACAATAAATTAACAATTTGAGTATATGTGTAACGATGTTTGTCTTATTTTTAAGGTTCAACTTTAAAATAGTTGTTAGAACCACCAGGTTACATTGGAAAATCACATATTTTAACATTTGAGACTTATTAGAGCCACCAAATAATAATTTCCATTGGAAAAACACCAATTTAACAAAAAGGATAGTTAATATTTGTGTCTTCTTTGTCAGGTTTTAAATTGGTGAATTGGTGACAACATATAAACACAAAAATGACCTTGTGCATTAGAAGCGTAGTGATGAAAAAAGGGTTTTTTATTCAAAAAGTAAGAAATGAAACAAAAACTTAGGATGTATGGAGGAAAACCTGCAATACTGAATGATTAAATTCAATTATTGCAAAGATATAGAATATAAAAACTTAGTCGGGTCACTTTAGACCTATGTTGAGCTTCAAAGGGTTAATTGGCCAATGTAACATGCTTCCACCAAGTATTATAAATATCTTACCAGTACTTTTTCTGTAATCTTGCTCAAATAGACAACCATACCAAACCAAAAACATGACCTTGTTTACGGGGATGACCATTTAATGGTCTCTAGAAGTCCGTATAGGTCCATTTTGCGCAGCTAAACATTTGCAAAATACAGACTCATTTGTCACATATCTGTGCTCTTAGAGAAATCTTTGTGCTCACTTCCAGGTAACATCCACCCCAGATAACCTTGAGCTTTATTTCATAAATGACTCCTGTGGTTGTTGGCCCCGAGGCTTCATTTACAATGCGCTATCCAAGCATACTCTCTCCCTGTCTCCCCTGCAGTATGGAAGTAGATAATCCACTTAATTGCTTTACCTTCAGGAAGGCTGGCACTTCTCCTTGGCCCCCAGTGGAGAGGGCACCACAGTGGTTTGAATAGTCTGCTGTCAGCAGCACAAATGTCTGTGGGAGGGGAGGGCAGGCTGTGTGGTGGTCTGCATGAAGCCCTGTTGGTTAAGTGAGTCGCATTAGTGTGTGGAATTGATACAGCATTCGCGTTGCCCCTCCAGCTACTGCCAGGGCCACACAGCAAATTAAAGCCGTCATAAAGATTTCACAGAGCCTCTGTGAAAATGTTACAAAGATGGCTGGAGCCTGCAAGTGTCCTTGGAAAGCCCTGCTGTAGTCCAGCAGTGCTGCTGCAACACTGTTTTTACACTTTATACCAAAGTTTTTCTTTTAAGAACCATCAAGTTGTCATTACTGTAATCCTTAGATGTAAATTTACATTGAAATCTGAACAGTATTCTACTGTACTGATGTCATACAGTGTCATACTGCGTAAAAACGCGTGCCATGGTGGCTGGGCCCCACTCCCCTGGGTCCATATTTTTTTATTTTTTCAGACTTGCTCTAATACACCGTCGTAGTAGATGATCTGGGTGATAAATTCATTATTTAATATCCCTGAACATGACTGTGTCCACTGAACACCAGCCAATGTTTTATCAGGTTAGATGGTCAGTCTGATCAGCTGCTGCACCTAATCAATAACTGATGTCCAGTCAGGGGGCGGGGCCACCGCTAAAAGACTTCCGCATAGGATTATCGCATATATCCTCGCTTATGACTCCTCTGATATGCCTCCTCTATCCTCTCTCCTCCATCCTCCAAGCACAAATGAGAGCTTTGGGATGGTCGTAAAGATGGCGCACGCAAAATAACTTCTGGTTCAAATGAGGATAGAGGAGATATTAAATAAGGGACATGGGATGCACCCATAGAGACAGACAACCAGTGAACCAAACCATTGCATGTTTTTGGACTGTGGGAGAACATGCAAACTCCACAAAGAAGAGCCGGAGTCGAACCCGCAACTCTCTTGCTGTGAGGCAAGAGTGCTAACCACTACACCACCATGTAGCCCACAGTCAATGTTGTTATTTTACATTAAGTTAATGTTCTACATCATGAATAGAACTACGTCAGTGTTACACACAGAGATAGTTATTTTAATCCAAACCATTATCTTTTTATAAAAAGTATTTCTCGATCCTACATACGTTTTTTCTTCGTCAGCCCTTCTGAGGCTGAAAATGACCCGCATTCATTCATTTCCATGTATGATTGAATATGATGATTCTGCATTACATTAGGTGGATTCTGTTCAGATTTTCTTGTAATCTGCTGTAAATGTCACATTTCCATCCAGCTTCTGGAAGCCTGTGAAAAGTTAAGTGAATTTAAAACAGAAACTTCCAAAGAGGCGCAGGTTAATAAGCTTTCCATTTGTACCTTCCAAGCTGAAAAGGTCAAGCAATGATCTCGCTTAAGTGAGCAAACTTTACCGAAATGTATTCATTTTGTGATAGTCTTGTTCTCATTCAAAATGTCATGTTTTTGCCAAATTTTACTTTAACACTCTGGTACAATTCCAAGCTTTTATTATTCAAGAAATGTCCCTCCAATGTGTCCGGGTTTGTCCTCTGTCCCCTTTCATGCACCATCTCATCACCTCTGCCTGGCCTATCAATATGTCACACCCCGGTCCGTCAGGGTCCAATTTCTGCACGTCTCAAAATGTCATTTCATGGGGAGAAAATGGAGTTTGTGTGTGAGAAAAGCATTGTGCTGCTGGCAACCATCAAGAAAGTTGTTTTTTTTTTAACTTGTCTGCATCACATGTGTGAGGCCACCATTTTTCCGTCTTCCCTGTCAGCCTCTCCTCAGGATCGATCCATCTGCATTAGGCCGCTAACAGAGTTCTGTGACAGCTGTTTGCAGTTGTTTTCCCTCTCTGCGATGATTGTAACTCGCCTCAAGCACCAGAAAACAGCTCGAAAATCCATTTATCAATGTCGGCTCGGGCACTACTTACCGCTGATGGCTGGTGTCCAAATTCTCTGTTGTTGTTGTTGATGGAGTTTCCTGAGAGCAGAGGCTAATGCGCCTCAGGTGGTGCTTCTGACATGTCTACCATTGTATGGAGTGTATTATTTAAATTTCTTCCCCCACAGGAGAGAGCATCAGAGCAATGGCAGACTACCCAGTTAATAGGACCAATTGATTTTTAAAGTCCCCCATCAGTTTTCAGATAGATTTGTCTTCCGGGCAGCTGTTCGTTTCCATTCTTGAGTTGGCTACACCATGAAGATCCACTTATGTGTGTTATTAATGTGTATTAATGATGTGGTCAGTTAGAGTTGTTGTTGTATCTGATATTTAAAGTCTTATTTTTGCGGTCTTGGCCATCAGTCCCTCTATAAAAAACAACAGGGATGAACAAGACTGCAGTGTTAGCTGTCCATCCCAGCCTAGCGTGTAGCCTAGCTTGCTAGCTTTGTTTGCCGCTGCTAGCTTGGTAGCTCCGAACGAGGTCATCACTATGTTCCCTGGGTCCTATGTTTTTTCTACGTTTTTCCCAAAAAGGGTCCTATTCCCTGTAGCAATACATACCGGGGAGCATAGGACCTGTTTCCCAAAAAAAGGGTCCTATGCTCCCCGGCTAGCAGAGGCTAACAAAGCTAGCAAGCTAGGCTACATGTTAGGCTGGGATGGACAGCTAACACTGCAGTCTTGTTCATCTCGGTTGTTTTTTTATAGAGGAACTGATGGCCAAAACAACAAAAATAAGACTTTAAATATCAGATAGGAACCTTTTTCTGGAAAAAGGGTAGTTTTTATCTAACGCTAGTTTCATCCAACCAGGCAGTTTTATTTTAAATATCTCCGGAACATATACATACTTCATATTTGATATTTTTTGATTATCTGGGAGTAAAGCGGAGTAGGGGCAGTGTATGTGACGGCCAACAGATTTTCAGAAAACACCAAAATTGTAAAACAAGCCATTTCCCAAATTTCCATTTAGTAAAAGGAAACCATGCAGAAAGACCCATTTTCCATATATATATATATATAGTTATAGGAGATAGTTCTTGTGACTCAAGATTCCTGTCCATTCCTGATACATGCCACAAAGGCAGTGTCGTCTGAGTACTTCTGGATGTGGCTGTTGTTGTATTTGGAATGGAGCCAGAACAGACCCTTGTGGAGCCCCTGTGCTGCTCATTAATGTCCTAGAAAAACAGTTTCCCAACCTGATATACTGTGGCATAGCATAGCATAGCATAGCATAGCATAGCATAGCATAGCAATCGGAAAATGAAAAATACATTACATAATTTTTTTAAAGTTCTCGTGAATGGAAAATCGGGAACTAAGAAATGTGTGCAGAAATATATTGCTTGACTTTACAGTGATTTTTTTTCTTGTGACCTGGAAGTTGTTTTTCCGACGTTATTATTGTAATTACGTCAGTCTAACGTTTAATTGTTTGCTCAATTATTGTTGACAACTGTGAAGTTGCCATTGTAAGTAGTAACACTAACATTGTAATATTGGAGACAGTGACACTGGAGACATAATGTGATGTTTCTGTAGTGAGGAAAGACTTGTGACAGACTTATGAGGCTCCAGGCCCCCATGACCCTTAACAGGTAGAAATATTTTCACCAGGTTTCTTCTTGCTTTGTTTTTACTTGAAGTTACATGAAAAGTTTAATAATTCTAGTTAATTCTATACACTATTTGATTTTTTCTCTTGTGCCAAACCTTGTTTAAATGTACGCATTCTCTCCTCAGTGTGTGGGTGTGTTTAGTGTGTAGTGTGCTGTGTGCTGTGATGCATGATCTGAGGCTGGAGCGTGGCACGTAAATAGATTTTTATTTATTTGGTGATGCTTGTCTGATAAACTTATTCTTCATACGACATGGATGGTAAGCCACGGACTCCTTTTATATACATGCCACTTTCCATTCCTGCCGGCTGTTTATCCTCCACAATCTCATTTTCTTTCCCATTTGTTGATGGTTCTTTGTATTACTGCTGAACAAATAATGTTCCATATGATGCTTTTATGGTGTAGAAAGTCATCTTTGATGCTTTAGGGTGTAGAATGATTAGCCTGGGTATACCCATGATGCCTTGCGCGCTCGATTTTGTTTACCACGAGGCAGCATGGTGTCCATGGCCGATTCTTAGCCCTGCTTTTGGTATCCAATCACAGAACGGGGAGGGACGGCAAGACGTTGACGCGTACTATTGGACAGACGGAAGCTTGTAGTTTGCTTACGGATCCAACATGGCTGCAGCAGACGCCCTCTTTGGATCTAGCTGTAAACAGTGTTCTAGATAGTTTAGAGCCAAAGTTTATTTCAAAAGTAGAACAACGTTTGGCATTGTAGTCCTTTATCACCACCAAAAAGGATGTTTTAGCCTTGCTTCCAACAGGATTTGGCAAAAGCCTTATCTACCAACTAGCCCTGTTAGTGGCTAAGCTAACGTGGTTTCGAGAGACCCAGTTTGTTGTGTATATCTTGCACAAACGGCAATAATCCTTCGCCACCATCGTGTAAACATCAGTCCTCTCCTTCCTCGATGCTTCGTCATAGAATTTCTGTCGCTCTACATACGTCATCTGGTATAATTGATACGATTGGCTAAGAGCTACAGACGCTTATGACAGACATTTGTAGCGCCCAATAAACGGCTCTGGACGATCGTAAATCACACCTCCTCTACGGAAAAATGAATATATATGATATAGTCTGGTGTTAGACAGGCTATAGAATGGTGCTTCTAGGGTGTAGAAAGCTGCTTTTAGGGTGTAGAAATTCGAATTTGATGCCCTTTAGGGTGTAGAATGATGCTTCTAGGGTGTAGAAATTCAAATTTGATGCTCTTTAGGGTGTAGAATTATGCTTTTAGGGTGTAGAAAGCTGCTTTTAGGGTGTAGAAATTCGAATTTGATGCACTTTAGGGTGTAGATAGCTGCTTTTAGGGTGTAGACATTCGAATTTGATGCCCTTTAGGGTGTAGAAAGCTGATTTTAGGGTGTAGAAAGCTGCTTTTAGGGTGTAGAAATTCAAATTAGATGCCCTTTAGGGTGTAGAAAGCTGCTTTTAGGGTGTAGAAATTCTAATTTGATTAGAATTTCACTTTAGGGTGTAGAATGATTATTTTAGGGTGTAGAGAGCTGCTCTGATGCTTTAGGGTGTAGAAAGTCGTATTTAATGTCTTTAGGGTGTAGAAAGTCCTTTTTGATGTTTTTAGGGTGTAGAAAGCTGCTTCTAGGGTGTAGAAATTTGAATTTGATGCCCTTTAGGGTGTAGAAAGATGCTTTAGGGTGTAGAAAGTCGTATTGAATGTCTTTAGGGTGTAGAAAGTGGTCTTTGATGCTGTTAGGGTGTAGAAGAATGCTTATAGGGTGTAGAAAGTGGTATTTGATGCTTTTAGGGTGTAATAAGCTGCTTTTAGGGTGTAGAAATTCAAATTTTATGCCCTTTAGGGTGCAGAAGGCTGCTTTTAGGATGTAGAAATTCACATTTGATCCCCTTTAGGTTGTAGAATGATGCTTTTAGGGTATTGAAAGTTGTATTTAATGCCTTTAGGGTGTAGAATAATGCTTTGAATGTGTTGAAAGTCATCTTCTATACTTTTAGGGTGTAGAATCTCCACATATTGATGAAATGGAAGTTTGAATCATTACATTCTGTTATTGAAGGAAAGAAGAAAAATAGCAAAGTAACAGTTGATTCATTACTCTTTTATAGCGATTAATGTATATATGAAACAGTGTAAACACTGTCTGGATCACACAAATCAGATTCTGCAGTCACCATAACCTGTATGGGATTCAGACAGTCTGTAATGAGGTAAACAAGGTTTTTGAATGAGCCTAATACAATATTCAAACCCTCAAAAGTTTCTGTTTCTACTGATAACTACATTTGTTGACATTTTACTTCCTCAGAGTTCATTTTCTTCTTCCATTATCTTGAGAAAGGCAACCAAAGCCCTGTTCTCCTTCCACCCGTCTCACACAATAGAGCCAGAGAAGCCTGATAACATTGTCATTTGTAATGTTTGGAGCCACACAGCTGAGTGGCAGCGGGGCAGGAGGCCATATCTGCCAACAGACGAGCGATTATACACACCAAGTATGAAGCCGTTCCTGTCAATCCCATTGCCTTGGAGTTTCTCTGTTCTTCTTCCAGAGGAAAGCTGATTAGTCATTTCATTGGGTCTAATTGAGATCCTCTCACTGGTTGCTGAGTATAGCAAACATTGTCAACCCACTTTTTCCATAAATGGATTTCCTGTGTAGACAAACACAACATCGTCTCAAAGGATATGATGAAATAGGCTCAACTCTGGCGACATGCAGACAAAAATGGTGCAAACATTTGAAAAGGTTTCTTTCACATGAAACAGTTGGTTAATGGATTTAGTTTAAGCGGCTCCAACTCTTTGGTTCGGGCTGAATGGCTAAAAGTTCTGTTTTAACGTTACTGGCTCACACCAAGACTTAGACCAAATGTAGTGTTACTGGTTTTAAAGAATGCTCCTGTGAGAGAAATTTCTTCTAAAATGTGGGGATTGCTACATGTATACTCTGCCGAACACACAGTTTGTCTTGTTCATAGACTGTATATAAATAATGGACGTAGTCACCGTGACTTCACTCATAGGTTTGTGGCCCGTTTGAGGCATCGAGTTCAGCGTTACACTCGTCGCCATCTTGTGCCGCCATCTTGTTTCCAATATGGGGAGCAGACCATATCTGGACTGTGGAGGAGCGAGAGGGATCGGATCACTGACTACAGCCTCTCTACACCTCAACCTGACTGAGAGAAGTCGCTGCTAATTCATGTTAGCATTAACTGGGATGTTAGTTTTGGCTAGCAAAAAACAAAAACAAAATGTATGTTACTTACCTCAGAAAACTGAGCAGCGACTCCTTGGAGTGTCTGTTAGTCCAACCAAACTGTCATTAAGTGAAAATCAGGTGGCAACCCCCGGGTCTGAGCAGGGAGGCAAACCAGGAAGTGGCGTAAGCTGAATTCTAAAATTCCAGCAGGGGGCTATGACGGCGGCTGCAAAACCATTTTAGTCCATTAATTTCAATACAAAATGAGAAAAATTCTCAGCTGATTTACAGAATTAAAATGTACGTTACTTAACTCAGAAAACTGAATAGCGACTCCTTGGAGTGTTTGTTAGTCCAACCAAACGCTGAACAAGACATTTTTACAGAACAAAACATTCAAATAAACTGTCATTAAGTGTAAATACAGTGAAAGGGTCAAAGTTATGAGACCAAACCGCTAAAAGTTTTATATCTTTATATATTTATAGCGATTGAACAGTACAAGGATAATATATCTAATGCTCTGCTCTGAATACTGATATTTTGGGAATGAGGGTTGTACATCTTTAATTGTGTGTGTGTGTGTGTGTGTGTGTTGGACTATATTGCATTATGCTGATACAAATGGGGTGGGTAAAAAAATAGAAATACCTGCCAGCATAATCATTTACTACTGGATTGTTGTATTGGACTTCATTAGTCTTAGGGGGTAAAATGAGTACGAATTAATATATTAACATATCAATATGCTTGGGGACATTACATGGAGGCCACCTTGTTATTGTGCTTTTTGTTTCCAAGTCCACAGCAGATACAGTGTTAAAAAAAAAGGTGCTGTCCATGGTGCTGAAATCCAAAGTTCTGGCTTGAAACACCATGCTGTTTTTAGTTTGATGATGATAGGCAAATGAAATCCATAGATAAGGTCATATATATTTCGTAGAATAATAGAATAATGTTATCCTCATTTTACCTCTTATAAAGTATATTTGCAACCTATTTCCACATTTGAGAAATTTAAAATTCTTCATTAAGCATGATTGTGAACTATGATTATCGTTGTGATTTATGTTTTTTGTTTGTTTTACTGGGTTCAAAATGTTCATCCAGTAAGTCAAAGGGAAAAAATAATTATCAGATCATATAGTTGAGGTTGTGCTGAAAGAAATAATATCGACATGGTGTGGTAAACATATTTTAAGTGGTATATACAGGCAGAATTAAAAGGATTTAAAAAACGGCCAAAATAGCCCAAAACTCCAAAGGGTTTCTATGGTAAAGTACCATTGTTTGACAGATATCTACTTGTCTGAAGATGTCCACTATATAATTGCAAAACTAGACATATCCCCCAAATGACTGAAATTAATTCAAACTAATTATTATGTGCTTTCATATTTGACCTATATTATTGAAATTGTGAATCTCTTTACATTTGGTCAGTGACTAACAGTACAATGTAAAACTTCACAGAAATAAACTGGCAGCAGCATCACCTGCAACCTATTGTATTTTTTTTATAGTTACTTACTGTATGTCAGAAATACATTGTGTTACTAGAAATATATTGTTGTCAATAAATATTGTTGGTAAATTACTGAATATTTACAGCACATTGTTAAATTTTTCAGTATAAATTGACAGTAAATTCCTGTAAATATTGGCTCTCCTAAAGTGCTGTATTCACACATTTCGTCTCCCAGATTGCATTGCAATATACAGTATGACACTGTATGACACCAATACAGCAGAGTACTGCTCAGATTTCACTGTAAATTTACAGTGTAAAGATTTAAATGTCCCAGATCACATTGCATAATACAGTATGACACTGTGCAGTAATGTTCGTCTTGGTGTTCCACAAGGTTCTGTGCTTGGACCACTTTTATTCACACTACACATGCGTCCTTCAGGAAACATGACTTAAAAATAATGGCTATGAGTGCTGTAATCACATATTTTTCTCCCAGATTACACTGAAATATACAGTATGACACTGTATGACATCAATACAGCAGAATACTTCTCAGATTTCACTGTAAATGTACAGTGTAAAGATCTAAATGTCCCAGATCACATTGCATAATACAGTATGACACTGCGCTGTAATGTTAGTCTTTGTGTTCCACAAGGTTCCGTGCTTGGACCACTTTTATGCACACTAAACATGCGTCCTTCAGGAAACATGACTTAAATATAATGGCTTAAAGTGCTATAATCACATATTTTTCTCCCAGATTACACTGCAATGTACAGTATTACACTGTATGACATCAATACAGCAGAATACTGCTCAGATTTAAATGTTAAAATGTACAGAATTTTGAATTCCAATGCTTTACACTGCAGGGTTGGGCTAAAAACTGACAACCAGTTAGACTTGTGCATACTTTAACAGGATTGCAGCTGACCGAAGGAATGGCCGCCATTTCTGTGTATAATTATTGCATCATTTTAGTTTGTTTATTTATTGTCCAGGGTTGGCTCGGTGAGTGACACTCCCCTGATTAGACTGGAGGAAATAATGGCAGCTCAGTGTCTCTTATCATCCTGAGAGACAAGTACATCTGTCTGACAGGAGTAGCTGAGGGTAGGGTGGAGGTGGAGGTGGAGACGGAGGAGGCTGGCTGAAGGGGAGAATGAGCTGCGTGATGACTAGTGACATATGAGAAAGGGTGGTGTTGAGGATTGGTTTCAACAGGAAAATGTCAATGACATACTGAGAAAGTGGTTTTACTGTATAATAGAAAAATATTATAAATTCATGTTAAAATAAACTGGACAATAAAACATATCATATAATTTAAAAAAAAATCGTGTGCCAATGTATAGAGACAATAGAACAGAAGTTTGCTTTGCATTGTGGGTAATGTAGGCAAATGTTCTGAGAAGTTTTCCCCTTTAAACGTTCAGGTTGTTCTATGGAATGAATAAAAAGCTGTTAAAATATGAAGGTTAGTGAAATATATCAGTCTCAAAAGGCTGCTCAGGCTTTTGTGGCAGCTGTCTGCTGAATGGTAATGTTTTCACCTGCCAGTCTCTGCCAGTCTGTTGTGTGCAGGCAATGAAGTGTTTTATTTCTTTAACAAATTTTAAAACTTAGTGAGGTGCTTCACAATGCAAAGTATGGAAGCCAATTTCCGCCAATGTGACGGGGAAAGAAATTCAGTCATTATAATGAGAAATCTTCTTAAAAGAATGACTTAATGTCTCATAATTAGGAGTATCTTATAATAATGACAATATTTCCCATAATAATGACTTTGTATCTCATAGTGTATTATTATAATGTCTTACACAGACAATATTTTCTTTCATCACATTGGCGAAAATGGGCTCCCACAGAAAAAAGGGTAGAGAACAGTAAAATAATAGAGGTATGAAAAAAAAAAGACGGAAATCGGGAAAACACCATAAAGCACCATATAACAAACTTCATAAAAATAACCCCAAACACACATATTGTATACATTATACTGCCAAAACAAGATTCACAAGTATGGAACACATGGATGTGTTGACCTGATGAAATTTGAATTGAAGGTTTTGTATTCTTGTAAATTTACAACACAATACTGTTCACAGTTTTGTCACAATGTTATTAGACTTTTCAGTGTAAATATACAGTAAATTCCTGTAAAAATTGACATTCTCTTAAAGTGCTGTAAACTTATTTTTTGTCCCAGATCACATTGCATAATACAGCATGACACTGCACGGAAATGTTAGTCTTGGTGTTCCACAAGGTTCTGTGCTTGGGCCACTTTTAATTTACACTATACATGCGTCATTGAGGAAACATGACTTAAAAATAATGGCTGTAATCACATATTTTTCTCCCAGATTACAGTTCAATGTACAGTATGATACTGTATGACAACAATACAGTAGAATAATGTTCAGAATTTACTGTAAATTTACATCTAAGGTGCAGGTTTTTACATTTAAGGTGTGTATATTTACATGAGCCTTTGCCCAGAGTGCGTTTATTTAGTGGAAAAAAGAAAACTGTGTCACTTGCCTGCAGTAGTCAAGTAAACATAGATCTGATGAACAAAAACACAATTAAAAAAGCCTTTTAAACAACCTAACTGTGTTATCATTTACAATAAATGGTCACTTCTTTAATAAGAGTGAAACTTTGTGTGTTTCCTTCAGGTCGAGTGGAAGATCGGCCACCTCGGAACCAACAGAGGCTGCTCGCCGTAGAGGGGGACGAAGTGAAAAGCATGAGTGAGTCACTTACAGGAACACTTATCAGCTCTAAGCACAGAATCAGATTTTATTAACTTTCTGATATGCATGCATGTAGGTAAAGGAAATACAGAGTCTCCCTGGTGCATTGTACTGTCACACTGACCTTGAAAATGTACCATCCAATTCCTTTTGGCCGGCTGAGGAGGCAGATCAGAGCTTAATCCAAGGGTCAGGGTGTATCTACTGGGAGATTTCACTCCATTTTGATGGCAAATTCTAAGCTTGTCCTCTTGCCCTGAACAAAAAAGCTCCCTAAAGCCCCCCTGAGCGCCACCTCTAGATTTGAAACGCAGGTCTATTTCAGCCCTAACACCACCTGACCCAGGATAAGCCTCAATAGGATTTCATGGAAAAGATGGATGTAGCAAGATTCTAAGTGAAGTTAATATGCAGGGGAAAGCAAATCGAATGAACACAAGGCCAGACATCATCCGACACCATTCATGTTGTTGCTGATATTTCTGCACTGTAAAACTTAGATGTAAATTTACAGTGAAATCTGAACAGCATTCTACTGTATTGATATGATACAGTGTAGGGCTGGGCGATATGGAACAAAAGTCATATCCCGATTTATTTAGGCCGAATATCGATATATGATATATATCCCGATATTTTTATTGCAAAGTGATAGCAAATGTTCAGTCAAAGCCAAATATAAGATGTCACAAGTACACTGTAAAAAAAAAAAAGTCTGTTTAATTTACAGTAAAATACCGGCAGCTGTGGTTGCCAGAACTTCACTGTAAAAAATACAGTGAGCGTATGTAAATGTAGATATCAGCAAAAACTGTAATTTATACTGAATAATACTGAATAATAATTACTTTTAGGAAAATTGTGTCATCATGGCATTCCTTCATTAATTTTACATGAAAATGTTATATTTTTACGGCAAAACTGTGTGTTTTGACCCAGGATAAGCCTCAATAGGATTTCATGGAAAAGATGGATGTAGCAAGATTCTAAGTGAAGTTTATATGCAGGGGAAAGCAAATCGAATGAACACAAGGCCAGACATCATCCGACACCATTCATGTTGTTGCTTTTGAAAGCTGATTCGCAGGGAAAAGACGTGGCTATTTAATCGCAAAAATGATACGATCGAGCCGAGGCGACATTCCATTTTGAAGCTGGTTGTTTGTCAGGTAGGCTGAAAGCCGCCTGAAGACATGAACCAGATAGCCAATTTAGCATTGTGATTCGACCTGCTGCCGCTTTGCCCTGACGCTAACTGACAGGGCCTCTTTAAACACTTGTGTATTGTGTCCACACAGCAGTAATCCTGTCCCTGTTCTGTGTAAGCCAAAGTAAAACCAGTTGGGAGAACATGTGGATTATGGCTGACAGTGTAGTGAAGTGTTCAAGGTTATACAAGGGCTGTTTACTAAAACTGTAAACAGAAAGTCAAGAAGAAATCAAACATAAAATGCCAGGTTATGCTGTTAGCAGTCGAATTACAATTTGGGCACAATTTGGACCCAGAGACAGTTGACCTTGCAGCCCAGTGGACTCACAATCTAATGAAGAGAATGTGTTTCATGTGACTATTTCTGCTGGCTGAGTTGCAGCTCTGTCCGTTTCAGTAGAGTGACAATAACAAAATGTTCCCTCTCCCCCAACAGGCCGATAATCATTCCCCCCTCTGGCTGCTCAGGGCATTATCCACTATTGTGTTTCTCATGTTTGAGTTCTGGCCCCCACTGCATGCTTGTTATTTACTCTGTCTACAGTTGTCTACTGGCTGTGACTCAACTCTGTCCAGGCACTGTTAACTGTGGTTACAGAGGAAGTGATGCACATTTTGGAGTGCTATAATAATGACAGTTGGTTTGGGCACGGGTTAGGGCTGGGCGATATGGACCAAAAGTCATATTCCAATATATTAAGGCTAAATATCGATATATATCCCAATGTTTTTGTCACAAAGTGAGAGCAAATGTTCAGTCAAAGCCAAATATGACATGGCACAAGTAGTTTTATTGAAACCATTTACTTAAGTGAACATAAATACTGTGTAACAACACGAGTACCTTTTTTTTTTTTTTTAGATCGAAGCTCCATTAAGGGCACATTTAAATAAAAAAATATCTTAAATAAAATCAGCCTATGAAATTAGATAAAAAATATATATTTTTTAATTTAATTAATAGTAACTAATCAGTCCTGTTTCAGCTCGCTGGTATGACAAAAAGCGATAACATAGCGGTTGCTATGGAGACAACCTTACTAGGCCCCCACTAGAGACTCAAGTTGTTGTTGTTACCCAAAGTATTAAATGTGGCGGGGCTATTTCACCTTCTAGCGGAAGTCCCATTGGTAGTAACGAAATCTAAACACAAATGGTCAGCAATACATTTTCGGTGTGACGCAATTTAATTATCTCATGTGGTAAAGTTAAATATTCATCTCCTCTCTGTGGGTAAGAGTTTTATGCTGAAAAAAGTGAGAAAGAATGACAGTAAAGTGTTTATCCTTCATGTCAGCTCACTCTGAGCAGTTTCAATGAATTTACCGTAAATATCACAATACGGGCGCACTACATTATATAGGGACGCCTGGTTTGACGACGGAGAAGCGAATGACGGCTCACTTGACCGCAGTCAAACTTCCGGGTCACGTAAACCCGACCAATAAAATATTAAAATCAAATTCTGTCCTGGTGCCCGTTTTTCCATTCCGTATTTTTGATCCGAGCCTAATTTTGAAATATGAAAAAACAAGCATTTTTTCGTTTTTTGTGTTATAATCAGTCAATTTTTCATTACTTGATTTTTTGATTTGCCAATTGAAAATGGAAATAATGAATGATACACAGATTAGCTGGACACCCTTTGGAGACACATGATCCGATTGCCCAAGACACATTTTAAAACCAAGTGTAAACAGGGTCTTGGACCCAGATCCATAATGGAACCAGTTCTCAGAACCCATCCTTACAGTCGTACCATATTGGGGTCAAATTTACATGCTGAACACACTGGTTGACAACAAACATGAAGTACTGTTACTGTTTATTGATTACAAAAAGGTTGTAGTGTACAGTAGCTGCTGGTTTTCTGCCTGAGGGGCCCTATTTATGCTTAAAATTAATTTAATTTCTCTGGTATTTTTCTTCAGGCTCAGTTGAAGTTCAGTTATTTGGGAAAAGTTGACATCCTTGTTTGCACCCTCATTTCTCCCCACAACCCTTGTAAACCTGCAGTTTTTTGGATTGTTTTCTGTCCTGAGCACCGAAAGGAGTAACCTATCGAGCTTTTGCTGGAGGATGTTATAAATGGAAATTTACATTAAGTTCCATCAGCTTTGTTAACAGGGCCTGTTGATATGTGTTCCCAAAATACACATGTTCATCCACACAATGAAATGTCGAAATACATTTGTATAAATACACTAAGTTTGAGTATTCCAACAAATAGCTGATATTAGTTATTGTATATATAGAATTTGCTTAAATGTGATTTATTCTAAAAATGTTCCTAGAATTGTACACAGGTTTTGTTGTCATGAATGAATACATGTGCTTAGAATAAAATATACTTGTACCAATATAATTTACTGCCACACATTTATACCTCAGTATTGATTAAGGAACACACATCACTTGTTCAGTTTGCAAAGAAAGGTAAAGGAATCTCTAAATTTTACATTTACAAGATCCTGCAACGAAGGCATTGTAAGTTACTCTTTCTGGGCACCGCAGGTTCATGCAGCACAGATGTTAAGGAAAATCGCAACTTGGACAACCTCTTCTCCAAAGAGGGGGTTGCAGCTGAGGCTGCTCAACTCCCCAATGGGAGTGCTGGGGGTGGGAGGAAACGTCCCTTAGAGGAGGGCAATAACGGGCATGCGCATTCCAAGTACAAGCCCAAGAAGCGTAAGAAAGTCCCCGGGCCCATTCTGCCAAAGAATGCCCTCATGCAGCTGAATGAGATCAAGCCGGGGCTGCAGTACAAACTGCTCTCTCAGACCGGACCCGTCCATGCGCCCGTCTTTGTGATGACTGTGGAGGTCAACGGGCAGCTCTTTGAAGGTTCTGGTCCGACCAAGAAGAAGGCCAAGCTGAACGCAGCGGAGAAGGCCCTGCGGTCCTTCGTACAGTTCCCCAACGCATCTGAAGCCCACATGGCTATGGGCCGGACTCTGTCAGTCCACACGGACTTCACCTCGGACCAGGCGGACTTTCCGGACATGCTCTTTAACGCCTTTGAGACATCCGCTCCAGTAGATGACCCGTTTTACCTCGCATCCAACAGTAACGGTTCCTTCAGCTCATTGGGGATTGAGTACCCATTGCTCCCTTCCCCTGTCCCAAACCTGGTCCAGGCCCCCTTACCTCCTGCCCCCTCCGCCTTCATCTCCCCTACAAGTGGCAAAAATCCAGTCATGATCCTCAACGAGTTGCGGCCGGGTCTCAAGTATGACTTTGTGTCAGAGAGCGGGGAGAGCCACGCCAAGAACTTTGTCATGTCAGTGACAGTGGATGCTCAGAACTTTCAGGGTTCTGGGAGGAACAAGAAGCTGGCCAAAGCCCGGGCTGCCCAGGCTGCTCTCTTTGCTTTGTTTAACATGCAGCTGGATCAGGCTCCATCCAGACAACCGATACCCAGAGAAGGACTGCAGCTTCACCTGCCACAGGTAAGCCTCGGCCAAGACACAAAATGACAAAAAAGACACAAAATGACGAAACAAAGACACACAATTACCAAAAAAAGACATAAAATGAGAAGACAAAATGACCAAATAAACACAGAAGACATAAAATGACCAAAAAAGACACAAAATAACTAAAAAAAGACACAACAAAAGACACAAAATGACCAAAAAAGACACAAAATGACCAAAAAGACACAAAATGACTAAACAAAGACACCAAATGACCAAAAAAGATACAAAATGAGAAGACAAAATGACCAAAAAAGACACAGAAGGAACCAAATGACCAAAAAACACACAAAAAAGACACAAAATAACTTACAAAGACACAAAATGACTGAACAAAGACACACAGTTACCAAAAAAGACACAAAATGACCAAAAAAGACACAAAATGAGAAAACAAAATGAACAAAAAAACACAGAAGACATAAAAAGACCAAAAAAAGACACAAAATAACTAAAAAAAGACACAACAAAAGACACAAAATGACCAAAAAAAATACAAAAAGACACAAAATGATCCAATGAGTTGGATGACAGGATCACACACAATCACAAGATCACATTTATGTTGGTTTTTCTTTGTTTCTTTTTGGTTCAAAATGTTGATCCTGTAAGTCAATCAATTATTATTATGTCATATAGGTGAGGTTGTGTTGAAAAAAAAATACCAACATGGCATTTAAACATTTTTAAGTGGTGTATACAGGCAGGATGAAAAGGATGTGAGTTCATCACAGTTGATTTGTTGTTGTGTTTTATGTTTGTTGTTGTGTTTTTTTGATTTGTTGTTGTGTTTTCTGATTTGCCGTTGTGATTTGCACTTCAGGGCCACCGTACTAACCCCACCAATTGCAAGATGAACTTGATTTTAAAATCTCAATGCAACCATTATCACATAAAAGTGTAAAACTGCTACACGAAATGCATAAAATCAGTATCAAAAGTGCATTAGAGAACAAGTGGCTCTCTTAGGCAGTAAAGGGACAAAAGCAGCATAAAGATTGCTAAAGATTAGCTGAGATTAGCTTGATGAGAAAAGTCATAGCCTGAAAGAACCGGTGGAAACAAACACTTCCTTGTTGGATGTTTGTCATCTAATGGCCAACCTGACAAAGTGTGATTGAAGATGGAGACGGCTTGAGGATAGACAAGTTCAATACACCGAGAATCTATTTACACATAAACTAATCCCTGCCTGTAATCCCTGCGCGCTGATAACACAGCTGCTATCTTAATTAGCATCACACTCTGAGTGCTATTCAAACACTGCTGTTCATTATAGCAGCCTTTCCAAGTCACTGTGCGTTACCTACAGAGCAGTCAGTGAAGCAGAGGATCTGACTGTTCTAAGCTGCTCACAGCCCTGCCTGTCATTCACACCAGGGCACATTTGCTAATTGAAATATTCAATAATAGTTTCAGTGCTGATAAGAAGCTTTTTTTTTTTATCACACATGGGTCTTTTTTAACCTGCTTTCTTTATGTTGTATCGTTCCACCGCGTGGCTTCATCTCTGCTAATTTTTCTTTCCCGCCTCAGGTCCTGGCAGACGCCGTCTCCCGCCTCGTCGTTGACAAGTTCAGCGAACTGACGGACAACTTCACGTCGCCGCACGCTCGCCGGAAAGTGTTGGCGGGGGTCGTCATGACAACAGGTGATGAAAATGAGTAAACAAAGACACAAAATGACCCAAAAAAAAAATACACAGAAGAAACAAAATGACCAAAAAAGACACAAAATAACTTACAAAGACACAAAATGAATACAAAATTGTTACGCTAAAAAGACAAGACACAAATAAAATAGAGTCACACTAGAATAAAAAACAGAGTTGGATGACAGGATCACACACAATCACAAGATCACATTCATGTTGGTTTTTCTTTGTTTCTTTTTGGTTCAAAATGTTGATCCAGTAAATCAGACAACAGGTGATTTTTTTTTTTGCTTCTGCAATGCAAAAAAGGGGTTTCTAAAAACAAGATAAAACACTAAATCTGAGGGAAATGATCTTGATGCACAGATAATTTCACTTGACAAGATTTCTGAAAACATGATTATTAAATCTAGAAATAAGCATGTTGTACGCTTAAAACAAGATAAATTAAAGCTGCAAGCAGCGATGAACTGGCCCGAGCAGAGTGCACTGCAAATTATTTGTTTCTTACCAAGATAAAAAAACTTTAGATTTAGAAGTGTAATTTATCTTGTTTTAAGAGTTAATTTCTTATTTTAAGCGTTCAACATGCTTATTTCTAGATTTAAAAATCTTAATTTAAGAAATCTTGCGAAGTGAAATTATCTGTCCGTGCAGCAAGATCATTTCCCTCAGATTTAGTGTTTTTATCTTGTTTTTAGACACACCTTTTTTGCAGTGTGAAAATGTTTGAAGCTTTAAAAAGCTGTGATTGAATGTGCAGCAACACAATTTAGAGTCACCAGTTAAAGCTAAGCTGCATGCTCTGTGATTTGTTTTGTTGACAGGTACTGATGTGAAGGAGGCTCAGGTGATCTGTGTGTCTACGGGGACAAAGTGCATCAACGGTGAATACATGAGCGATAGAGGTTTGGCCCTCAATGACTGCCATGCTGAGATTGTGGCTCGCCGCTCACTCATCAGGTACCTGTACTCCCAGCTGGAACACTTCCTCAGGTGAGTTGCAGTGTCTGCACTGTATGTTGTTACTGTCTACAGGTCTGTGAAAGTCTGTGTGTGTGTGTCTTAAAACTTGTTGTACGAATTCACTGTATTGCACTCTTTAGTAGTTCTATCCATCAATCACCAATACAATGTAAAACTTTACATTTAAATTAACAGTTAAATCTGAACTGCATTCTACTGTATTGTTGACATACAGTATCATACAGAGAATGCCATTATTCTTTATTCATATTTCCTAAAGGAAGCATGTATAGTGTGGAAAAAAGTGGTCCAAGTACAGAACCTTGTGGTACACCATGACTAACATTGCCGTGCAGTGTCATACTGTATATTGCAATGCAATCTGGGAAAAAAAAAAACGTGATTACGATAGATATGTGATATTTAGACTGAAAGTTTTACAGTGTAATATTCACAAATCAGGAGGAAAAACATTTCTGGGGAACTTTAACATGCCAATTTAAAGACTTGGTGAATTCAATAATAATATATATATTTTTTTAAATTCTGATTTCTACTCATCCATCCACACTGCTGTACACTTTAAATTTACAGTGAAATATCAATAGTATTTGACTGTATTAATGTCATACTGTATATTACAATACAATCTGGGAAAAATATGTGATGACAGCACTGTTTTTAATGATATTTCCTAGAGGAAGCATGTATAGTGTGAATAAAAGTTGTCCAAGGACAGAACCTTGTGTAACACCATGACTAACATTACCGTGCAGTGTCTTACTGTATATTGCAATGCAATGTGGGAGAAAAAAATATGTGATTACAGCACTTGAAGAGAACGCCATTGTAAATTTATAAGAATGCAGAAATATACTGCAAATCTATTTCCAATATCTGTTGGATCTCTCCCCTCTGGAGAACTTTAACATGCCAATTTAAACACTTGGTGAATTCAATAATAATATAAAATATTTTTTTTCCAAACCTTGACTGGAACTGTGTGAGTCAAAGTTTTCCTACCAGCCAATCAGAAACGTTATAATGTCACCTGATTTTCCGTGTGTCTCCAGTAACCATGAAGAGGAGCAACAGAAATCCATTTTTATCAGGTGTAACAACACCCAAGGCTTCAGACTGAAGGAACACGTCCAGTTCCACCTGTACATCAGCACCTCGCCCTGTGGAGATGCCCGTATCTTCTCTCCCCATGAAGCCGGAGTGGAGGGTGAGCAAGGCTGGACATGACCCTGAGGAAGACCTGATATTACTAAATATTTAGCATGAATATGTATGTCTTACCATGTCTTCCTGTCCCAGATCAGGGGGACAGACACCCGAACAGAAAAGCACGAGGGCAGCTGCGTACTAAAATAGAGTCCGGTGAAGGAACCATCCCAGTGCGCTCCAGTAACACGATTCAGACATGGGACGGGGTTCTGCAGGGTGAGAGGCTGCTCACCATGTCCTGCAGCGACAAAATAGCCAGGTTTGTGATGTTTCACTTCCTGTTCCATCACACAGTATATACACAGGCTGCATGTAGTAATCAGTAGGGGTGTGACGATACTCTCAGCTCACGAGACAAGACGAGACACGATATTGGGTTCACGAGAACGAGACGAGACGAGATGAGATTTTAACAAAACTACAATGACAAAATATATGACTGGACCAACAGACTTTTATTTAACTGAGTTGCAAATGCATTTTGAAATGTTTTATTATAACTCTTTACATGCATGATGTAAGCATGAGCTTTTAATAAACTTCTTCCACAACTTGAAACTAAAACTAAAATTCATAAAAGTTAAAATAAGATAAATAAAAAAATAAAATCACCCAGAGGGATTAATGAGAATCCAGAGGTGAAGTATGCTAATCGCTTAGAGACAGTTTCGGCCGTGATCCGTGATCACAAACAAGAGGGATTAAACACGGAGACGCAACTGTGGCCGCCGTCGCTAACTGAACAACATCAGCAGCTGATCAAAACAAATCAGCATGGCTAATTATCATAAACATAGCGATCTTGAATTAACCGGCATCGCTAACTGTGAGTGTCCGGTGCTTGTTGTAACCAAACAGAGATCGCTAAGTGAACACCTCCTGCAGCAGCAGCACATACACACACTGTACTGCTACAGAGCTAACTGTTAGCCTGTTAGCAATTTGCAGACTGGACGCTAAGGGGTTAACATCCCCTCCGGCTCTGCAGCTGGGAAAGACTGCTGCAGGAGGACTGTGCAGCTTTGACTCGTTCTTACTCTTCTTAACGAGCCGCCGGCCCCTGCGACATCATTCTGGCTGCTTGCCCTCCTTCTCCTCCTCTTCTTTTCATTTTACTCTCCCCACAGGTAACAAATAGAAGTTTGGATAACTCACAAATCTCGCGAGACTGATTTTTAATCTCGCGAGCTCTCGTGGCACGACATTTTGTCACACCCCTAGTAATCAGTAATCAGTAGCCAAGATTGGGTAACACTTTAAATTAGGGAACACATATTCAACATAAATTAGTTGCTTATTAGCATGCAAATAAGTAAGATATTGGCTCTTAATTAGTCATTATCAAGTAGCAATTAATGCCTTATTCTGCATGGCCTTATTATACAACCAGTAAGCCATTAACTAAGGGTTTTCCCTCAATAACCTCAGAATTATTGCTTATTAGTAGTAAGTTAGTGAGTTGTTGTATATGAGTTACGATCTCAATATGCTTTACTTTGTATGGACTTTATAATCTCTACATAGTGGTGAACGAAACCATGGAAACAGCAATTAGCCACCTTCTCCGGACCATTGACGTGACTGGTGGCTCCTTTTGGATGATTGGATGAGGATTGGTAGATTATAATGTCAACCATTACTCAACAAAGTGGGTCACTTTGCGCCAAAGTTAGTCTACCAGTGAGAAGATCTAAGGAATCCACTAATCCATGATATCTTGACTGATAGGATTGTTTAATAATGTGCCAAACATATATATTCCATTTTATTCCAACTTTTAAAATAAATATTTATTTTAAATAATTTACTTGCGCCTTTTCTTTATACTACACAAAAGACATTTTTGAGTTATTCCCACCTCTAGTCATGATTGTGCCGATTCCATAGAGCTGCAGGACGTATAGATTGCAGCAAGATTCAAGGCCACAGTGAGTAAAATGTAAAAAGAGTAAAAAACTCCCTGAAACAGTTCGGGGTTCAGAGGGTTAAGGGCGACTGGACATTTTGCAGGCATTCATTATTACCAAATGATGTGTTTTTGGTTTTTACATGGAATGCACCTTTATGATTTTGTAAAGCAGAATAGATAATAACATTAGAACATATAATATGAATAAACATCAGCTTTAATCTAGCTGTAGCATACTGTAGTTTTCCCTTTCCAAATATTAAACACAGCCCTGCAGAAGCACTTGAGATGGAGGGTGTTTTAGAGCAGAACAGTATGAATCCTGATGATTATGTGCAGGTGTAAAGCGGCTGAATTATCTCAGTGTCAGCCTGCAATCACTCGTTTTCTGTCTCTGCCGTCAGCTGCGGTGCTCAGGTGCCATCAGGCCACCGAGGCTTTGATTAGACTGCTTGATGAATCTCCAGGAGGGCCGCTCACAGCTCAGGACTCCTCTGAGCTGGAATCAATGGGGTTCAGCCTCCTTCTTCTCTTTGTCTCTTCTTCTTGTTTACAAAAGGAGGACTACAGCAGAAGACCCTAATCTATAAATGCAGGGACAAGCTGAGTGGGTATTTTGTTTCTGTTCCCCCTCAGGTGGAACGTGCTTGGATTCCAAGGCTCTCTGATGAGCTACTTCACTGAGGCCGTCTACTTCTCCAGCATCATCCTGGGCAGCCTGTACCACGCTGACCACCTCTCCAGAGCCATGTACCAGAGGATTACTGAGATCGAGGACCTGCCACAGTCCTTCAGCCTGAACAAGCCACTGCTCAGTGGTGAGAAGCAGACGACACTAACTCTTCATGACTGATTTTTACTCATCCGTCCACACTGCTGTACACTGTAAATTTACAGTGAAATATCAACAGTATTCGTTATTAATGTCATACTGTATATGGCAATACAATCTGGGAAAAATATGTGATAACAGCACTTTATTTTTTCGTGATATTTTCGGGTATAGTGTGAATAAAAGTGGTCCAAGCACAGAACCTTGTGGAACACCATTACTATAATTAAATACAGTGCCATACTGTATATTGCAATACAATCTGGGAAAAAATAAGTGATAACAGCACTTTGTTTTTTAATGATATTTCCTAGAGGAACAGGTATAGTGTGAATAAAAGTGGTCCAAGCACAGCACCTTGTGGAACACCATGACTATAATTACCATACAGTGCCATACTGTATATTGTAATGTAATATATGAGAAAAATATGTGATAACAGCACTTTGTTTTTTAATGATATTTCCTAGAGGAAGCATTTATAGTGTGAATAAAAGCGGTCCAAGCACAGAACCTTGTGGAACACCTTTACTATAATTACCATACAGTGCCATACTGTATATTGCAATGTAATATGTGAGTAAAATATGTGATTACAGCACTTGAGGAGAGAATGCCATTGTAAATTTATAAGAATGCAGAAATATGCTGCAAATGTATTTCCAATAGCTGTTGAATCTCAAAATATAAAGAAATAGATATCTAGTTTGGGCTATATACAATAACGACAATCTCATTCGGGTAGTTTTTTTTTAAAGTCTTTTTTATAAAATAGATTTGACCATTCATTCTTTTTTTATGTTTACTGTGACCTGAATCTCTACCTGCAGGTATAAGTAACGCAGAGGCACGCCAGCCAGGAAAAGCACCCAACTTCAGTGTGAATTGGACGGTGGGAGACCAAGGCTTAGAGGTGATCAACGCCACCACAGGGAAAGATGATCTGGGTCGGCCCTCCAGGCTCTGTAAACACGCTCTCTACAGCCGCTGGATACGCCTCCACTGCAAGGTAACACAGCTGACACAGAATACACACAGCATACTGCACAGGGCAGAACGCTACTATGATATAGGGAGCAAACTAAATGACATATTTTTTTAGGCCAACCTGGAAGTTCATATTGCTATGGGGTCTAATGATATTTGTGGATCATTGCAGAAAAGCTCTGTGGCAAACACTCTGATGCTAACGTGTTATGTTCACAAATGAACTCCACGTTTATTATGTTTGAAGTGGTAACGCAGCCTATATAAGTAAAATGCTAACGTTATGCTATAGCAAACTACACCATGGTCGCATGATTTGAACGTCTACTGTTACTTTCAGACAGTCTTCCACAAACTAGCTACTTTTGACAAGCTAGCTAAACTGTAGCCTGATAAAATGTTTATTAGCCTAATCCTCATCAAAATTGGACGGATTTCCGAACATATTTTATGTTGTACAACTAAACTCGAACATCTTTTAAGCTTGTGTTAAATACAGACCTAATTAAGCTTCTCACCAGGTGGGGAGCGTGTCTATGTTCCCCGGGTCCTATGTTCCTCTCTTGTATGAGACTGGGGAACATAGGACCCTTTTTCCCCACTTTCCCCAAAAAGGGTCCTATGTTCCCCGGTCTGTTACTTTTTCCACCATTATTGCCAAATTCCATGGCAAAAAGGCCTAACCCTAACCCTATTTAAAAAGACAAAAAATGAACTGCAAAGTAACCAGAAAGTAGCTGCTGTGCAAATTTAAGTTTTGGGCTGCTTGAGCTAAGGTGGGCCATGCGACGGTAGGCCTACTGGCCATGCTGAGAGTCTACCGTACCCAGAGGACGATAGATTGCGGGGAACATAGGACCCTTTTTGGGAAAAACAGGGAACAGAGGACCTGGGGAACATAGGGATGACCCCACTACCTTTGACAAGCTAGCTAAACTGTAGCCTGATAAAATGTTTATCAGCCTAATCTCCATCAAAATTGGACGGATTTTCTAACATATTTCATGTTGTACAACAAAACTCGAACATCTTTTAAGCTTGTGTTAAACACAGACCTAATTAAGCTTCTAACCACAAACCCATTCAAAATCCTTATTGAGTTTTGTGAGGTTAGCCCCCAGGGCGCTAAAATACTAGCTTACTTCCTGGTTAAGAACTCCTTCCTGTGGCGGCCTATAGGACCATATAAAGCAGTACAGTACATCATTGGTAAGGACAGTGATTGGTTTGACCACCATACCATTTTTAAATGTAAGTTTTGGCGAAAACAATAGAATACATCAATAATACAATAGTTGTCATGACTTTTTCAGCCAATACCTTTCTGTCCCTGTCCTGCAGCTCTCGCCCGCCCTGCGGATCAGAACAGTGAGACCCAGCATTTACCACGAAGCCAAGCAGGCAGCGGTGGAGTACCACTCCGCCAAGCAGGCGCTCTTCAGAGCCTTTCACAAAGCCAGCCTGGGCGCCTGGGTGAAGAAGCCAATAGAGCAGGACCAGTTTGCACTCCAACACACCTGAATCCATGCTGAGCGGCTGGTGATGGGGTCAGACTGTACGCTTTGTTTCCTGGGTCGGTTTCAGCAGTGGAATAACTTCCCTCTGGATCGTCATAGACTGGACTGTGTTTTACTGAGGCACCAAATCCAGATGTCACAATCCATTTTTATAGCCTCATGCTACAGCCAGCACTACACATCAAAAAAGAAAATTATTCAGTCGGTTATGCAACTTTATACAAAGGACAAATGTACAAAAAGACTTTGGGTATGAAAACTTGTAAACAGCATTGTTGGTTGAAATGGCACTTGTTTATATAAGAATAGTGATATATTAATTTTGCATGTTTGATTAAGCCAAATTGATAGGAAGTCTCCAGTAAAAGGTTTGTTATCATGTATCAGTGTTGTGAGAACTTGAGAATGTCCTCCTGCAGTTTGTAAAACTGTCTTTTCTCTGCTTTGTTGCAGTTGTTTTACTGCAAATCTGAGCTCACACAGATATTTTCTTCCATTTTACGCTAAAAATATGCACACTGAGATGTCTAAACAGACAGAAACCTTCCACAGCTCCACCCTCAAGCTCAAACCTCCAGTCCAATTAAAGAAATTTGCTGTTATGAGTACTTTTGGATCCTTAATACAATACTACGTTATTTCCTTCTTTAAAACTTACTTAGAGTTGTTTTAAAATGATAATGGTTATTATTGGAATAATGGTTCTTAGTGTCGCTACTAAGATGGTTTAACGTGAAATAAGTCACATTTACAATGTTTTACATTTCTAATCAAGCTAGCTAATGGCATCTACCCTCACTCTGGTTCACGACACAAGCAAAACATAAAAACAGGTTAGTTTTGTATTAAATATTGTCAAGAAAAATCAATATACATGGATACCAATATTGGTGTCCCTCCAGTGGTGTAGTCAGTAAGTTACCTTGTCTGAGAGTGCGTGTGTGTGTGTGTGTGTGTGTGTGTGTGTGTGTGTGAATGCTGGCTTGTGGTGTAAAAGTGCTTTGGTTGCAAAGACTATTTCACCTCCTCGACAAAGGACACATGTCATTTAAATAAACTGTTTGATTGTTGTTAACCTCCTTTATAGAAAATTGATGGTTGTGGGCAGTGTATTTTTAGGGGGAGACAGCAGGGCAACAGTACATGCCACATAGAAGTGTTGAAATGCAGATCAGCACTGTGTCAAGTTGTTCTAGTCCTAAATCTCTAATAAAAAATGACTTAATTGATCAGTTAATTAAACCTATGAAGGGGTATAAGGGTTCAGAGGATTAATGTATGGCTTTCTTAAGTCCATTTCCATGTTCAACTATGTCCCATAAGTTGCTGCAGCAATTTCTGCTATATCCGGCTGAATAAGGCCAATTTTTAAATATGGAGAATGGATAAAAAATTAGACTAAGACCTTTGGACCACCATGTAGCAGCCCATGCTTTGATTTGGTTTCAAAAACATTTCACATTTTGGAGATATCTGAATTTTTGACGATTGGATAATGAGCACTTATGCGCTGCTTAAACTGTTGGGAAACCCCATTATTGTCAATATACCTTGGAAAGTTATGCATCCTCTGAATGCTCAAGGTCTATAGTTTGTTGTTTGTGGTTATGGTCAAGATTCAAGAAATGCTGTCACTGCAATGAAATGGCAACTATGGCCACTTATTTTTTTTTAGAGTTTGAAACTGTTTTGTTCAGGTCAGTCGTCTATGGGGCTGCACAATTAATCAAATTTTAATCGTGATCATGATTTTGGCCGCCACGATTGAATTAACCTGATCGTCAGCAATATTTCCATTTTTTAAAATGTGGCTCTCCTGCATATCTAATCAAGCACTTTCTACACCAGTAGTCCACCAACCACCAGGGGGGAGGGCCTAGTTCTCCCCTGAAAAAAGCCTGGTTGCTGATTGGATAGAACGCTAAGCAGGATGTGACATAGAACTCGATGAAACAGCAACACGCGCCATTTGTAAAAGTCGGCCAAGCAGTGTTGCCAACTTAGCAACTTTGTAGCTATATTTAACGACTTTCAGACCGACTCAGTGACTATTTTTCAAAAAAAGCGACTGGCAAGAAAATCCAGCGACTTTTTCTGGTGTTATTGGATACTTGTTCTTACTCTTCTTAACGAGCTGCGGGGGCCGGCGGCTCTTCTTAACGAGCCGCGGGGTCAGCGGCTGGTTAAGAGTAACAACGAGTCGAATCGGCACAGTCCTCCTGCAACAGTCTCTCCCAGCTGCAAAGCCGGAGGGGATGTTAACCGCTTATCGTCCAGTCTGCAAATTGCTAATAGGCTAACCGTTAGCTCTGTAGCAGTACAGTGTGTATGTGCTGCTGCCGCAGGAGGTGTTCACTTAGCGATCTGTTTGTTTACAACAAGCACCAGACACTCTGTGCACAGTTAGTGATGCCGGTTAATTCACACTCACTACGTTCATTATGCTGTGCATAATTAGCCATGCTGCTTTTTTATCTGTGCACACACTAAAAACTGTTCCTATTTTTTGTTTAAAAGTAGTGCAATAAAATTACAGATGTTTTTTCCTAACATGATGAATAATCGGGATTAATAATCGGGACTACAATATTGATCAAAATAACCATGATTATCATTTTGGCCATAATCGTGCAGCCCTAGTCGTCTATGAGGACTATTTAAGAGTTCTCACATCATGAGTGAAGCACTCAGTTGAGGTTGTTAGGATCAACCCTAACCCTAACCCTGTTGGTGATTTTTTATTTTGAGTATGACCAGCCATGTTCACATGTAACCAGACAAAGGAATCACTCTAGAGGTATAACATCTGTCAAATGAACCCTGTTGCACTGGATCAGGGTACCAATCTTTATGCAATGACACGTGAGAGTGTGTGACTCTCTCCTGCAGTGACAGTCCCTAAAACCTAGACCACGCTAGTGTAACTATTCAGCCACTATGATCACCAGGGAAAGCTCACCAAAGATGATGTCAACATCTGTCAATCCTTTGACAGTTTTTATTGTCTACCAATCTGTGATGATGTGCTGTTTTATGTTTGATGTTCAGCTCTTTCAAACCAAACAAGACAGGTCTGTTTCCTCTATAGCACAGACATTATCTACATTTCATGTCCTGATCTAGCTTGTATTTATGTTTTAAATGTACTTGTTGTAAAAGCATTTCTTTGTAAATTCTTAACTTTTTTTATTATCTCAACTCTGCTGTGAAGGTCCTCTGGATGTAAACCTTCAGCCTCAATCAAAGGGCATAATTAACTTATTTTAACATAGCTCGGGTTATTTTCGTTACATACTTTGAATGTGTATCCTTCTGCTTCTGTTTAATTGCTGAAAACAGGTCTTAACTTTGAGCATGTGCAGACCTGTTCCTGTCTTCAGACTTGGGCCCTCAGGGTTTTTGGAGGTGCCGGCCATTATGTTTTCACAGGATATGCACTTTTTAAAAAGGGAAGCTATTTATTTTTTCCATTGACTTTGAGGTAAAGCAAAAGTGAATGGATGATGGTAAAATCTAGTCCAGCATAAGTCCACATGTTGATGCTTGGTGAGCCTCCATAGTTCTGATGGGTTCATGCACTACGTTGTTGATGTGCCCCATAAAAGATAGCAAGTGTGGGGCCTAATGCATGAGCTCTACTTGTAAAGCATGAAAATATGAATATAAAATATGTAGAAACTGAGTCAAGTCACTGAGCTAGAGATTTAATAAAATGCTATTACAGTCATTTTGTATGGTTGTCTTTACTTTTAAAGGACTGCTGCAGTGGGGCTCCTATAGTACCGTTTTCACTCCCTCTGAAAGGTGTGGAAAATTATTCCCAGGTGGGATGTTAAGGATTACAGTCTAAAGCTAGAAATCACAGTACAGCTCCATTACTTTGACATTTTCTCAGAACCAGAATCAGAATCAGAAGCCTTTATTATCACTGCACAGGGTAGTATTTAACGAAATTTGCAATCAACCCGTCCAAAACGTATAAAAACACACAAACAATATGACAGAGGTGGACAGGACAGGAAGACAGAGATGAAGAGAAAGAATACAGCACAACGTGAGGAGAGGAAAGGAGGAAAAAACAATGGAAAAAAACTTAGCAACCTATATTTTGTAGTGTAAAAGCACATGCGTCCCCAACAAGGATGTAACAGGAAAATTCGTCATCAATGCAGGCCGCGTAATGGTCGTTTGATGACGCCAAATGTTGTAAAAAATGGAGAAGACTCCTATTGTAACCAGGCCGTTTATGAAGGTATTGCCAGCAAGATAGAATCAGAATCAGAATCAGAAGCCTTTATTGTCATTGTGGAGTAACAAGTACTAGTACAACGAAATTTGCCATCAACCCGTCCAAAACGTATAAAAGCACACAAACAATATGACAGAGGTGGACAGGACAGGAAGACAGAGATGAAGAGAAAGAAATACAGCACAACGTGAGGGGAGGAAAGGAGGAAAAAACAATGAAAAAAAACTTAGCAACATAAGCATAATACACTTCACAAACATGAACAGACTTATGATATGCCACGGGGGGGAGAGGGGGATGACAAAAACGAAAACATAGCAGTTGCTATGGAGCTCAGCTTGTGGTTACAACACAAAGAAGCTGTGGGGCTGCTGGTCTCCTCCACAGCATACAGCAGCTTCCCATACAGGTGAGTTGATTCAAAGACTGGTTCAAGTCAATTGGTTCAAGTTTAATTCAAGTCAATTTTATTGATAAAGTCAGCACAACAAATCACAAATTTGCCTTTAAGGTCTTTACAGTCTGTAGAAGGAAACACTTAGGACGTAAGGCCTGCAATAGATGCTGTTTGTACAAAACAGATCAACATAGTAAAATTCAAATTAGATAGAATGTCAGAGGAGAGAGGGAAGGGGAGGTTAAGGAGCAGTGTTGAGAGGGAGAGAGAGAGAGAGGAGCAGGAGTTCTGGGAGGAGACAGCAGCAGGTGATGAAGCGCCACCATTGGCCAGTATGGTGAGTGTAGAGTGGACCAGGAGAGGAGCATTCCCATCTGGGGCCAAACAAGATCCACGGCAGTGAGACCAGCAGGAGTGATGCAGAGCAGGACCACAGCTCGACACCCTGTGAAAGAGAGAGCAAAGAACAGTACGAGTACTCTGGGAAAATACAAGTTTGTGACATGTATTATTGGGACATCAGAGAGAGAGAAGAAAAGAGGGGCCCGGTGTATCGTGTCCCCCGACACATTGGGCCTATAGCGGCGTCACTAGGGGCTGGTCTAAGGCCTCAGCTAGCCCTAACTATAGGCTTTGTCAAAGAGGAAAGTTTTAAGTTTACTCTTAAATAAAGAGGGTGTCTGCCTCCCGTACTGAGACTGAGAGATGATTCCACAGGAGAGGAGCTTGATAACTGAAGGCTCTTGCTCCCAATCTACTTTTAAGGACTTTCTGAACCACAAGTAACCTAGAATTTTGGGAGGGTAGTGCTCTCGAAGGGTAATATGGCACAATGAGGTCTTTAAGATATGATGGCGCCTGACCATTTAGAGCTTTGTAAGTAAGAAGAAGGATTTTAGATCAATTCTGGATTTTACAGGGAGCCAGTGCAGCGAAGCTAGGACAGGAGAAATATGGTCTATTTTCTTGGTTCTTGTCAGTACACGAGCCGCAGCATTTTGGACTAACTGAAGAGTTTTAAGGGATTTATTGGAGCAGCCTGACAATAAGGAGTTACAGTAATCTAACCTTGAAGTAACAAAAGCATTAACTAATTTTTCTGCATCCTTTTGGGAGAGGATGTGTCTAATTTTGTAATATTACATAGGTGAAAAAAGGCAGTCCTTGAAGTTTGTTTTATATGGGAGTTAAATGACAGATCCTGATCAAAGATAACTCCAAGATTCCTTACGGTGGTATTGGAGGCCAGGGTAATGCCATCGATGCTAATTAAGTCTTTAAATAATGGGTTTCAGAGGTGTTCGGGTCCCAGCACAATCACTTCCGTTTTATCTGAGTTTAACATTAGGAAGTTGTGAACCATCCAGGTTTTTATGTCCTTAAGGCTGCATGAAGTTTAGCTTGATTGTTATATATAACTGGGTGTCGTCAGCATAAAAATGAAAGTTAATCGAATGTTTTCTAATGATATTACTTAAAGGGAGCATATAAGGGTGAATAAAATTGGTCCAAGCACAGAACCCTGTGGAACACCGCGGTTAACATAAATGTGCACGAGGGATTCATTGTTCACATGAACAAACTGGAAATGATTATTATTTGTCTTCTCATTTTGTGTCTTTTTTGGTCATTTTGTTTCTTTTTTTTTTTGGTCATTTTGTGTCTTTTTTTGGTCGTTTTTGTGTCTTTTTTTGGTCATTTTGTGTCTTTTTTAGTCCTTTAGTCCAACATAAAATGTGATTTTGAATCTTTTTTTTACTTTCAAAACACTATCATGCTCAATAAAGAATTTTAATTGTTGCAAATGTGAACAAAGGTGTCAAATCTAACATATAAGAGGGTTCCATCCAGTTCTATCATTTTCTACTAAATATATTTGAGCTTGTCTCCACTTTTACTTGGTATATCATCATCAAACTGAAACTGGCCTCATGGAGTTTACAGCCAGAGCTTTAGATGTAAATGTACAGTAGGGCTCCACGCTGCTTTGTTTTCTAGTCTGGATGTCATGAAGAAGTCTGGATTTGGAGCTTTTGGAGACTCCAGAGGGTTAACGACTGATTAACAAGAAGTATGACTAATAATGATGTGATAATGATGGTGATAGTACTAGTGGGTGTCTAGCAGGTGCACAGCAGTAGGTGAAGCCATAGCCCATGCTCACCATGAACCAGTGGTGATGCAGTTGGTATCGAGCAGTACCACAGCAGGAGGAGCAGAAGCCACCTGGGGCCAACCATCATCCATGGCAGCAGACACAGCAGGTTCATTTATTTATTTCCTCTTTATCCATATATATCGGAAGGCTGAACAAATAGAGAATTATCACATATAAGGAGATTATTTTAGCATCTTTCAGATCATTGTTTAGCTGTGTGACCCTCTAATCACCCTCACCACTTTGACCAGCATTGTATTAAAATAACAGGTAGCTGTTTTCAATGAAATATCTCTAGAAACCCACCTGTACACTACTTTCTAAGCAACAGAGTCAGCAGAAACTAAAAAAAATATTAATTTATTGTTCATTTGAGCATCATTGCATTGCTTCATGCTGCTGCATTGTAAACGGTGTGACAGTGAAGGTGTGATGTCAAAATGACGGCGTTGAGCAAAATCTAGAGAAGGCTGCATTGCTTTTGTTGTTGTTGACACAATGGCAGGTAGCTGCTGTTTATCTGCCACTATCTAAAGCTGCTCTGACCGCCATCTCCACATGGGCTGTTAGAGGCCTATTACTTTATGTCCTATCAGCCACTGGCACCTGTGCAACATGAGAGAGCCAGATAATCTCACTGTGGATTACCTGTCCTCTCTCCATCACCAGGGAACAGCCAGCAGACCCCCTACATATAGACGGAACTTTCTATATTGACAGGTTTTGGGGTTGGTTTTGGCTCCATTCCCCTTCCTCTTCCACTTACAAGAGGAAAGTTTAGAAGTTGATTTCCGGGCCGTGGGATTAGAGTTGATAGAGCCTGGCTAAAATTGAGAGAAAAGAGGAGTCAAACAACTTCAAGGTGAAGTGGGATTAGTGAAAACAGCTCTTCACCTTCCCCAATTTATCTGCAAATTATGTTCCGGGCTAAGTCTCTGACAGGGGCCACATAAAACGGACCCTGTCCTCGACAAATTTTAATGCTTGAATAGTCATTTCTTGCCAATTTTGTCCTTGATATCAACACTAAACTCCTGTGTCACTGCTGTCTCTTCGGCTCTCAGATGATGATTCCAGTTTCTTTTCTCATATAACCACAGATGTAGCATCAGCTCTAATTAACAAAGTGATAGTATTACTTCCATAAACACTTTACAACAAATATGAGCAATGCTGTGACCTGTAAACATCCACCAATCAAAACCAGCATGACTGGTAATATTCGTTTAAAGTCATATTCTATTTTTAGTAAGGCCGGGACTCAATTAAAAAAATTAATCTAATTAATTAGAGGCTTTATAATTAATTAATCGAAATTAATCACATTTTAATCGCATGTAAATATTTGACCTGGGAACAGTGAGAAGTCTTTTTTTTCACATGGATTTTTAGTATACCATTGAATAATGACTGAATACATAAGCTTCAGCAACAAAAATATTGTTTATTTTTGTTCAAGTCCAACAGACCAGTGCAATTTTTTCCATTAAGTGTAGCAATAGCATATTTAGAAATATAGTACATTTAATAAATTCAGGTAGCCTATAGGTAGGTAGACCTTCTGTAAACTATAATACTTTGGTTTTTTAAGTAAAACACAATCCACGCTAGCTACCACACTAGCCGCGAGCTGCTACATGTTTTGCATTGAGGTAATACTTGAGGCTCGCTGTGCTGCAGTGATATGTGAATTCCTTGTTGCATAGCAACACAGCCATGCTGTTATTGACGCTTCCATCCGTTGGTTTTTAGTAGCTAAATGTCCCATCATCCATGGGGCCAACCAAAGCGTCTCATCAGCTTCTTCCTTCATGTTCACTGTGGTTTGTTGTTGTCTGAACTCATGAACGCTAGTTGGTGCTCCAGTATAATCGGTCCGCCTGAAACTCATCCAGTGAGAAACGTTCCGCAGTGCAAAAATAAGTGCGTAATAATCCCTCCACCGTGTTCTGGGTCTTCCCCGGGGCCTCCTACCAGTTGGACGTGCCCAGAACATCTCTAACCGCAGGCTCCCAGGAGGATCCTTACCAGATGCCCAAACCACCTCAACTGGCTCCTTTCGACACGAAGGAGCAGCGGCTCTACTCCGAGCTCCCTCCTGATGTCTCAGCTCCTCCCGCTATCTCTAAGGCTGAGCCCAGCTACCCTACGGAGGAAACTCATTTCAACCGATTGTATCCGCAAACTCATTCTTTCGGTCACTACCCAAAGCTCATGACCATAGGTGAGGGTTGGAACGTAGATGGAGCGGTAAATCGAGAGCTTTGCCTTCAGGCTCAGCTCCTTCTTCACCACGACGGTCTGGTACAATGCCCGCATCACTGCTGACGCTGCACCAAACCGCATCTCATGCTCCGTTCTACCGTCACTCGCGAACAAGACCCCGAGATACTTGAACTCCTTCGCTTGAGGCAGTACCTCTCTCCCCACCCAGAGGGGGCAGTCCACCCTTTTCCAGCAGAGAACCATGGCCATGGTGGGAGAGGGACGTCTGGAATGCCCTGCTTAGCCTGCTGCCCACGCGACCCGGCCCCGGATAAGCGGACAAGAATGGATGGATGGACTTGTCACAGTTTGCTGTGTACATTTTATTCCTAGTAGTTTTTTTCATAATTTTGATAATCACCTCAGTGTCTTTAATGACCATTAGCAATGTTAGCTAGTCACTCGACAAAACTTTGAACAGTATTGTGCTGTGAATTTAAAAGAAAACAGAAATCGCCAGTGTTTTATCAGAGGGGCACGTTTAAAAACTGCAAAGATGATATTTAAGCATTCAAAACCTTTATTTTACCTTATTTAAAAATCCAATTTAAGTATATTTGTAAGATACAAATACACTGATTGAAACAATGAGACTTACCAACAAGAACAGTTATTTTTGTACGACAATGATATTTCTCATCTTTGTGCACAATTACTTTTTTTTTTTTGAAAGTGCAGCACAGTCAGAATGATCTTTTTTTTTTATATACACAAGCTTTTATTGCTTTTATTTAACTACACAATGTACACATTTTGGGTTCCTTTTGTGTACAATGCAATATTGTTTGAAGAAAAAATAGGTAAGAATTGTTCCGTCATTCATCGTTTTAAATTGATCATTTCATTATTAATTTGACACAGGGGCCACAGCAGGGGCCAAGGCCTTCTTCACAGGGGCAGTGGCCCTTGTAGGCCCCTGTGTAGAACCGCCACTGCATGTATTTCTACAATACAGTCATGTAGAGCGAGTTAATGCCAGTTAATTGCTGTAAATTTAAACTAAAAGGTTTTACAGTGTTATGCTGATTATTGTTAAATGTCTAAAGGCTGTTTGTGAATAAAAAGATTAAAAATGACAAGTCTTAGTTTGAGTTGGAAAGAAACAAGAAGCATTTACATCTGATTCATCTTATTTCTTATCTTAATGAGTTTGAGGCAGCAGGACGGTGAATTAGTAATCGAATCAAAATAAACTACAGTGTGTGTGTTCATGGTGAAAAATCATATTTTTATATCACAGAGGAAGAACATAGTTCAGGCTGTGATACACACACAATACTTGTTAGTAGATACATTCATTGTGGTTTGGCTCTGCAGGGTATTTGTCATTTGTAACTCTGTCGGTTTTAATTTGAAAACTGAATAGTGCAGATGAAGAACAGATTTGGAGCAGAGCCTGAGTGTCCCGTCCCCCTCCATCAAACTCTCCGGCTCAGTGGCTAAAGTTGTCCATCCATTAGGACATCTCCTCATTTGTTGCAGCTCGTTTCACCAGCAATCAAACCCCATTAGCCACTTAATGGGCCTCTGCATGAACTTAATGTACATACAGTAGCACAGCACTCAGCAGATGGTCAGAAAAAGCTCCAGTTTGCTTTTTCTCTGATAACAACAGCGGAAAAATAAGACTTAATACAAGAAACAAGAACACTGAAACAATCGAAGTCAGTGTTCACTTACTGTTTACTTTGTGAATGTATATAATCAGTATAATTGGGCTTAAGCTGAGTCACTGTTCTGTCTCTCAGTCTACATCACGGGTCTCAAACTCAAATTAGATAGTGGCCGCTGGAGGCAGTGTTAAAATGACTAAAAAAAGACACAAAATTACAAAAATGACACAAAATGACTGAAAAAACACTAAATTACTTAAAAAAGACACAAAATGACCAAAAAAATACACAGAATTGCCAAAAAAAGGCACAAAATTATTTTAAAAAAGACAAAATGACCAAAAATACACAGAATTACCAAAAAAGACACAAGATTATTTTAAAAAAGACACAAAATGACCAAAAAAAGACAGAAAATCATAAAAAAAACACAAAATGACAGGAAAAAACTAAATCACTTAAAAAAGACACAAAATGATTTAAAAAAAGACACAAAGTCATAAAAAAAGACACAAAATGATTTAAAAAAAGACACAAAATTACCAACAAAAAGACACAAAATTACCAAATAAAGTAATTAAAGGGACCTTCCACACACAACACAGTAAAGTGCCATTCATATAAAACTCACATTAAACTTTCATATCAAGGTGGGGGCCACAAAATATCGTCACGAGGACCGAAATTGGCCCGCAGGCCGCGAGTTTGAGACCCATGGTCCAGAACTTTACCGAAAAAAAAAAAGTTCTTCCATCAAAAGAAACGCTGTTCTGCCTCATAATTGACAAGAAAATACTTTATAAATGCAGCATAAATTAAAGATTTTACCATTAAATATTACAGTATATTTCTGTTAGAGATATGGTGTTAAGTACATTTAACAGTGAGAAAAAGTATGTAGAAAAAAATAAATGCAAAAATTACAGTGATGGCTTGTACACTGCAAAAAAACCCTGTTGTTTTCACAATTTAAAAAAACAGCAGCTGTGGTTGCCAGAACTTTACCATAATAAATACGGTAGAACTTTTTATAAATATTATGGTAAAAAGATATTGGCACTGTTGATTTCACATGTAAGATTGCCATTTTATTTCATTTTTTACTGTATAGATAAAACATTTTTCCATCAAAAGAAATGCTGTTTTGCCATATAATTGACAAGAAATACTTTTATTAATGCAGCATTAATTAAAGATTTTACCATTAAATATTACAGTATAATTTTGTTAGAGATATGGTATTTAGTACATTTAACAGTGAGAAAATGTATTTTTTTTACAAAAGATAAATGCAAAAATGACAGTGATGACTTTTATCTATAATACATTAAATACATATTACAGTGGATTTAAAAGTGGAGTAATGTATTTTTCAACAAACTATTGTTTGTGTCATAACTAGTAATATGTTATTGAAACTAAATTAACCCATTTATCATTTTACGTTCTTTTACTGTCGTTGTTTAGCAGTTTTTCACAGGAAAATCTACAAACTTTTTTTTTACAGTGTAGGTGATGTCTTGTCTGACTGTAGACTGTCTAGTTTGACTACCTACCTGTCCCCTTATGGGAGAGAGTCTAGATTCCACAGATCCAGAAAAGGAAAAGGTCATCGTCATCCCATAATGAATAGCAGTGAGTGGAGAGCCTGGTTACTCACTGTGTCCCCACATACATCAACTCCACTGAGCAGAAAATTAAAATGGAAATTTAGGCCTTGAACAGAGTCAAGGGTCCCATTGACCTGTGCTGTATGATTTATGGCAGCTGATTACATCACCTCAATGCTACCTGGACCGCTGAACTCGTTGGTGCTACAACTCATAACTTTTCAAAATAGTGCTCACATTAAGCAAGGGTGGTGTCCGTTTTTTCAGACCTCAATATCGGTCTGGGATTTCATCAGGGGATAGTATATTTAACTGGATTTGTGTTTGTATGTAATCGCTTAAACAGAAAATACAACAATACTACTTCTAAGGGGGCATTGACACCTGAGCTGTTTGGTGATGTTGAAATGAACTAGTGCTGTGTGAATGCTTAAATGAGCTATGGTGCGGACTAAAGAACCGGACTAAAAAATGGTCTTGTTTCACTTCCAAGTGCACCAGAGTTTGGTTCAAATCAAATCAAAATTACTATATTTATCCCAGAGGGAAAATTCAGTTAGTCTGGTAGAATCTCTGGTAGAATGAGTCAATAGCAGTGTCGTCCGGTACTTCTGGATGTGTCAGGACTCAGAGTTGTATTTGAAGTCCGCTGTGTACAGTGTGAACAGGAATGGAGCCAGAACAGTGCCTTGTGGAACCCCTGTGTTGCTCATTAATGTCCCAACCTGACATAACATGGTCTTCCGGTCAGGTAATCTTGAATCTTGAATCTGCTGTGTTCCCACTGCAGGCTTATATTAACTTCAGTCAATCTGGACAGAAACAAAAGAAAACTCACCAAACCCCCACTTAATTTAGTCATTTCAAACAACCAACAACTGTGGTTTTGTTGAAATAAAACTCTCTGCCGGGCCCTTCTCACAGCAGCTCATTGTCGTTTTTCAGGGGCAGTCGATTAAACTTGCGTGAATAAAATGACAAAATCGTCCAAAAGAAGCTTCGTCCCTGTTGGCTAACTGACCTTTCTCATCAGGATTAAACCCAAACAGATACAGACTCATTTCAGTTTTGAAAGTCCTGTAAGTCGCCATGTTTGGTAGTTAACCTGTGTGGAGACTGACCTCTAGTGGCAGCTGGGCTGCATTACACATAAACAACATGACTACCAGTTTAAATAAACTGAAAGACCATGTTTATTTTTGACGCTATTATAAATCATACAATCTGGATTATTACCCTATTACCCTATTATTACCCTGGTATACTGTAAAACTACTTCTTCTTATGTATTATTATATACTGATTTAATCCAAAAAATAATTAATCAACTGGGGAAATAAAGGCCATTGACTATTGAACTTCATTTTGTATGATGTTCCGTGAATATGGTTTTATATTGTATAATTATTATAATTCATTGAGAAAATTCTTTGAAAAGTCCATAAAGATAAAAAGCTCCAAAATACACAAAATCACAAACTAAGAAACTATTATTTTTGCTCAGAAGAAAATTTTTATGTTATGTCCAATTTATGAAATAGTTATATTTTTAGTCTAAAATGTATTATGATATTATTTTAAAATAACACATATGGCTTGCTCACAAATGTCCCTGTACCTACAGAAAAATGAACACTTTAATATAAAAAAGGCCAGGCCAACAACTGTTTAAATGAATCTTACGTATCTGTCAAGAAAAGAATCGAGAATAATGTCCCAGACATATTTGCAAAGAAATCACATTTTTGACATTTTTTAAGACAATTTTATGCCACTGATATAATAATATAATAGCGTAATAATACAAGTAAACCCTCAAAAAGTAATTAACTTATTTCTTGACAGATACAGATAAAGAATCTTCTCCAAACTTTATTAATCAATTTCTTCAAAACATATCACAATGAAAATTAAACCACAATTAACAGAAGATAGTCTGAAAACTAAATTATTCCAACTTTATGTGCGACCATGTATATTTATTAATTTATTTATTTTTGATTTTTTTTTTATTGTGTTTTATTTTGGAAATAAAAAACTAAAACTAAAAAACTAAAAAAAAAAAAGAATATTCCCTTTACAGCACATAATGCCTTTAATTTACATGGTAAAACAAACACTGCTTTGTCAATTAACATACTTCAGACAAGATGACATTAAGACAAATAGCAGAAGATGTATGCATTTGCATTTTGCATGTGTATGTTTGATCTTTCCTCAACATGATTATCCAGCAGTGTTTCCAAATGCCACCATTGAGCTAAAGGTCGAGACAAAGCAGTGGCATGTGTGTGTAATCTCAGTGACATTAGAACAGCAAGTTGAATATTTTCCATCCCCTGCCGCAGACTGTGGGAGCTGGCATGTGACAGTGTCATGTGAGACACGCACACCTGTTTAAGGACATTTTCACATTTTGCTTCCACGTCTGACAAAAGAGAATGCATCGTAAACCTGAGAGGTAAATTTACACTGTATTGGTGTCATACAGTCTCATATACTACAATGCAGACTAGGAGAAAAAACATGTTTGCAGCGCTTTGTTTTCTAATGATATTTCCTAAAGGAAGCATATGTGTGTGAATAAAATTGGTCGCAGCACAGAACCTTGTGGAACTTTGTTTTCTAATGATATCTCCTAAAGGAAACATATGTATGTGAATAAAATTGGTCCCAGCACAGAACCTTGTGGAACTTTGTTTTCTAATGATATCTCCTAAAGGAAGCATATGTATGTGAATAAAATTGGTCCCAGCACAGAACCTTGTGGGACTTTGTTTTCCTATTGGAAGCATATGTATTTGAATAAAATTGGTCCCAGCACAGAACCTTGTGGAACTTTGTTTTCTTATGATATTTCCTAAAGGAAGCATATGTATGTGAATAAAATTGGTCCCAGCACAGAACCCTGAGGGACTTTGTTTTCCTATAGGAAGCATATGTATGCGAATAAAATTGGTCCCAGCACAGAACCTTGTGGAACTTTGTTTTCTAATGATATTTCCTAAAGGAAGCATATGTATGTGAATAAAATTGGTCCCAGCACAGAACCCTGTGGAACTTTGTTTTCTAATTATATTTCCTAAAGGAAGCATATGTATGTGAACAAAATTGGTCCCAGCACAGAACCTTGTGGAACTTTGTTCTCTAATGATATTTCCTAAAGGACGCATATGTATGTGAATAAAATTGGTCCCAGCACAGAACCTTGTGGAACCCCATGACTAACACTACCGTGCAGTCTCTTACTGTATGACATGTTTCACTACACTGAAATGTTTTACAGTGTAAATATTCTATATTTTACTTTTACAAAAAAAGAAAAAGGTACATTGCAGGTGAAGCTGCTTCCAGTTAATTACTGTAACTTCAAAAGTTTTACAGTGTGCCTGTGTTAGTATAAATTCTTATTAATTATTATATTTGATACATAATTCATAAGGCTCCCCTGGTATTAATGATCTGAGCAGTTTTGCATTTATTTGCACATTAATGAGGAAAAATGATGTCTGTAGTGGCTCAAGGTTCAGTCAATGTTCATTTTAACATTAAAACAAGCACGCTGACATAAAACTGCTAGCTAATACATCACACCGCTTATTCAATGAATTAATAATTAGCATGTTTGGTTTAACAGAATATGAGACAAAAGGCATCTTGAGGCTTATTTGTTTGAAGTCTGTGTGTGTGATTGATGTGTAATACTCTATGTTTAATTCCAGCTTTTTATTCTCTTATTGGACAGAAATGAAAACATGTTTGTATAATGGAACATTTGCACATTGAGTGCTATGTTTGTTTAAAGATGACAATGTTGCATTATGAAACAGTTCTGAAACATGGCTGCCATCCTGTGGTAAGTAATATTAAGTACAGCAGGAGTGTTATTGGGATCTGCTGTAAATAAACTACTTCGAAAGAAAACATAAATGTTCATTGAATATATATATTTAAAATAATATATTGTTTTTTTTTCGTTCAGTTTAATTTATCCAGTCTATGGTACCCTATATGTACGGAAGATGATAAGGGCCACACATGTAAAAAATATTTGAGTTCTGACTTTATTCTCAGAATTCTGATGTTTTGTCATATATCATATTGCCTTGATACCACGTGTTTTGTCAAACCTCTGACGTCCAGGGGATTTTGGTTCAAATTTGTCAACTTCCTATGCATTCATTTCTGTCTCTGTTTAGCATTTTTCAGTCCGTCCTTACATCACATGCATGGGCCCTTTTTTCTCAACACAAGTTTGGCATCAGTCAGATTTTTCATTTTTTTTAAACTACAAGTATAAAGCTCCCAGGAACCCAAAATACAAACAAAGGACATAGGTTTTTATGATGTACCAAAAAAAACATAATTATATATATATATATTATTATACAGAAAATAATTAAATAACTATAACATCAACAACATGTCTATTTGCATGTAAATTAAAAAATTGGTAAAAAATTGGTAAAAAGAAAATTGGTAAAAATGGTCTAGAAACATAAATGGCACACTGTAAAAAGCCCCCATGATTGCACTTTCAACTGGCTTTCTCAGCTTGTCTATATATCATATATAAATAAAGTTATCACTGTAAATAAAACATGCTCAGTGTATTTTCAATAAATAGATGGACTCCAGAGGGTACTCAACCAAATTGATATTGCATCTTACAGTATCTTATAGATAGATGGATAGATAGATAGATAGATAGATAGATAGATAGATAGATAGATAGATAGATAGATAGATAGATAGATAGATAAACAGATAGATAGATAGATAGATAGATAGATAGATAGATAGATAGATAGATAGATAGATAGATAGATAGATAGATAGATAGATAGATAGGTAGATAGATAGATAGATAGATTAATGTTGGTCTTCTGTTCTTGCACTGAAAAAAAAAAAGAAATCACAGTAAGTGGTTATTTTTTATTTGCTTTAAACCTTTACTCCCATTTATACTGTTATGTACATGTATGACCTGCAGGGGGCAGTAATAGGCCGAGCAGCGTCTACACTGCCATAGCCAATCAGAAGAAGAAAAAAGGAACGATGACGTCACCGCGCGCTTGTTTGAATAAAGGCGGAAGTGGCGTATCACAACACGACAACAACAACAGCACCGTGAACTCCTAGCAGCTGGTAATAGCAACACCAACAATGAATAATCTAGTTTATATTAACGTTAGTGAATGCGGTATCTTTAAGCTCACAGCCCGCTAACAGTAATAAACACACAGCTAGCGTTAATATAAAGTGCTAACTTTACTTTGTTAGCTCCTGAAGCTAACCCCGCAGGCTAACTGAACTACTGACGTTAGAAAAGTTTCACTTGGTTCATGTGATTTTACTCAATTAAAATAACTATTGCTTGGCTACTTGTGTGCCGACTGGACCAGATTAACTGTAAGATTCCTACATGGAGTTATTTTCTAATTTGTAAGTGTAATTTGTTATTAACAGCCCAACATGTTTAAATTGCCTGATTTTTAAATGGAGATCTGCAGCGATTTTATTTCATTGCCAGGACAGCCTGATCTCACTGTTTTCTGTGATCTCTGTGCTGTGCATCCTGCAGTGCAGTGCGGACAAACGATGGAACAGGTAAGTCAACATTATTATGTTCATCAGAGGTTATGAGCCTTGTGAGTGGAGGGGTGGATAGGGCTGGGCGATATGGACCAAAAGTCATATCCCGATATATTTAGGCTGAATATCGATACTTGATATCCTGATATTTTTATCGCAAAGTGAAAGCAAATGTTCAGTCAAAGTCAAATACCACATGTCACAAGTAGTTTTATTGAAACCATTTATTTAAGTGAACATAAATAGTGTGTAACAACAGGAGTACCTTTAAAAAAAAGGGAAAAAAAGCTCCTGTGCACATTTAAATAAAAAAATGTCTTAAATTAAAGACGCAGGTTGCCTGACGCACAGTGTAAATTTGAACTACAGTCATGTAAAAAAAAATATATTAGACCATTGTTTTCCTCAATTTCTTGTTCATTTTAATGGCTGGTACACCTAAAGGTACATTTGTGTGGACAAATATAATGATAACAACAAAAATAGCTCATAAGAGTTTAATTAAAGAGCTGATATCTAGACATTTTCCATGGTTTTCCTTGATAAAAACCAAAATCATAAACAAGAAAACCATGGAAAATGTCTTGATATCAGCTCTTAAATTAAAATCTTATGAGCTATTTTTTGTTGTCATTATATTTGTCCAAACAAATGTACCTTTAGTTGTACCAGGCATTAAAATGAACAAGAAATTAGAGAAAACAATGGTGGTCTAATCATTTTTACCATGACTGTGTATATCTATAAATGCGATTTGGTCTAATTCCATATCACATTTAAAAATATATCCATATATCTTTTATATCCATATATCGCCCAGCCCTAGAGTGGATCGTCTTTCATGAATTGCTGTGGTGCAATAGTGCATCCTCTGCTCAGGAGCTGCAGAAACCTGATCACTGGTTGGATCTGACAGGAGCCTCTAGCACAGAAAGCCCCGTCATGATTAAAGTGAAGCTCTTGAAGAGATAAGTTTGTGCTGCAGTGGAGGACTTTTAAGAAAGGACATGGACAGCAGGACAATAAATAAGACATATGTTTATCTGTGGACTTACAGGCAATTCCAGGTAGGGCTGGGCGATATATTTTTACATGTGATCTGGAATTAGACCATATCTCATATATCGCTATAGTTAAAAAAAATCTTTCTTACTATATAAATGCTGCCCTTACTAGTGTTTGTCATATTTAGTTCTTTTGTAATGTTCACAATTCTTTTGTCATATAAATATATTTATTTCAGAAAAAGATTGGCCTATTTTATTTCATATGTTTGTGTTTTGTTTAAATTTTTTTTTTTTTTAATTTAAATGTGCACTTTTTTGAGATTTGACTTTAAAAAAGGTTCTCCTGTTATACAGTATTTATGTTATTTGATGTTGGCTATATTATGCTATAATGTGCTTCAACAGACTATAATTGACCCATTTTAAGCATTTTTAGGCATATTAAAATTGGACCATTTTTGACAAAAAATAGACATACTATAATACAAGTTTTTTTTTCGAGGGAGTCATTTTCTGACATCCCATAATGTGGTAATTTGTTGCTATTTTTCGACAAATAGTTCTTGACCCATGAGTCCTGGGACAAGATATTGTGTACTTTATGGAGCTTTGATTTTTTTAAAAAAAAAGGTACTCCTGTTTTTATTCAGTATTTATGTTCACTTAAATAAACGGTTTCAATAAAACTACTTGTGACGTGTCATATTTGACTTTGACTGAACATTTGCTGTCACTTAATAAAAATATCAGGATATATATCGTATATTGATATTCAGCCTAAATATATCGGGATATGACTTTTGGTCCATATCGCCCAGCCCTAGTTCCAGGTAGAGCTCAGATTTCTTAAGCAGGTGCAAATTACTCTGATGTTTATTTGTTTATTGATTGTTTGTCCCAGCAGGAACAGGTGGAGTGGGATGACGTGAATAAACTTCTGCAGCATCACGGTTTTAAGCCAGTGTATTTTGCAGATCCTGTAGAGAACAAGAATCTTTCAGGTATGAGTCAATTTTTAATTTCTTGACTAAACATTTGTTAATGTTCTTGGATTTAATTTGAATTTGGATTTAAGTTGCATGACTCTATATGTGTCCGTAGATTTGATTCTGCTGGACAAGAAGTCATCTAGTGAGATGAGGACGAGTCTGAGGACGATGCTCACTGACTCAGAGAGGAGACAGGCGCTCATCCAGGAGCTCATCAAGTCCAACAACCAACTCAAGTAAGTTTATTCAGAATGGCTTTTAATGCATGTTTTTATTTTATTTTTTATTTTAGTTATCTTGTATTATATCTCTGTTTGTATCACTGTGCTTTTAAACAGTCTTTTAAAAAAAAAAATTGTGCTCATTTATTTTAAGTGTCTTTGTGCTTCCTTAAAAGCACTCTGTAAATAAAATATACTATTATTATTATTATTATTATTATTATTATTAATGATCTAGTTCATCATACCCTTTAGAAATTTTGATTTTTATCACAAGTGAAAGGCTTTATACTAAGTACATGTCATTTTTTTGAACTATTTGCATTTTTACACCCTGTCCTGTCCACTACTCTCTGCTCTGTGTAAATATCTGTTTTTCTCACTGTGCTTTTAAACAGTCTTTTTAAAAAAAAAATTTTATTGTGCTTATTTATTTTAAGTGTCTTTGAGCTTCCTTAAAAGTGCTCTATAAATAAAATGCACTATTGTTATTATACTTCTTTTTATTATTAATGATCTAGTTGCAGAATAATAATAATGAATAAACGAATCATAATTTGTGCAGAATAAAATAGTTATAATGTTAAAAATCTTTTTCTTTTTTAAACACCTAAGTTGAATTCAGGGCTTGAAGACCTCCGGCACGGTGCCGGAAATCCGGCTCGGGATTTTTTTTGGTGTTTTTTTTTTTTTTTTAATCATGTTTAAGAAAACAAAAAACAAACCCTTAGTTAGTTAGTTCTGGGTATGACCGGGGAGGGCGGCATTACGGTGGATAGCGTACAGCCTGCCGGAGAAGAAGAACGCGGCTCATCGGCGAGCGTGCTTTAGACCCACGTCATGACTATTTCTCAAGAAAGTGACTGGAGACAAATCCAGCGACTCCTTCTTACTCTCTTTTTAACGACCCGCTAACGAGCCGGAGGCCGGCTCGTTAAGAAGAGCCGCCGTTAGCGGCAGTTAGCTCTGTAGCAGTACAGTGTGTATGTGCTGCTGCTGCAGGAGAAACAGCGATCTGTTTGTTTACAACAAGCACCGGACACTCGGTGCGCAGTTAGCGCGTACCGTTAATTCACGATCACTGGGCCTCATTCATGAAACGTTAGTAGATTTGTGCGTAGATTTGCACATAAAAGCCTACGCTACCAAAAACCTACTCCGGATTCATGAACGCCGCGGGAAACTCAGATCTGATCGTAAACACGTGTGTATGATCATGAATGCCAATCCATCGTAAGGTGGCAGCGCGCTCCCGATAATCAGCAATTAGCATGAACCCCGCCCATGAATTGCTAATGACCACCATATAAGGAGGTGTGTAGAGGCATCCTGTCAACCTGTCAGTCATGGCACAAAGAAAAAAAGAACGAGAAAGAAAAAAGAATTTTTCCGAAGCGGAGATTGAAGTTATTTTGGGAGAAGTGGAGTCCCAAAAATTTTTTTTATTTTCATCTGTTAGTAGTGGTGTGACAGGGACAGGCAAAGCGAAAGCGTGGAGGGAGGTGACGGACGCAGTAAATGTGGTTTCTGTAGTGCAAAGAACTACAGCAGAGGTTAAACGTAAATGGTTTGACATTAAACTTGACGCAAAGAAACGCATTAGCGCACACAAAAAAAGTACATCTGCCACAGGAGGAGGACGCTCAGAGTCCAAATACCCCGTTGGTGCGCTCTACAACGGCCCGAGTAGCCGCGTGCGCCTCATTGTATGCTCCTGTGGTGTCTGCGGGCTGGCCAGTGGGGTCATAAGCCACGGCGTCAGTGGGTAACCCCTATCCCCTATGGATATAGAAAGGTAAGTCCATATATAACACACACATGTGATTATGCAGGCTATATTCTTACCAATGAGCCAGCCGTCTCTCACAGCTCCATCCTCCAAACGCGTGCCAACTGCGCAATTACGCAGGATGAATGCGTCATGCGTCCCACCGGGCCACCGTGCCACAACGTTTAACAACACACACTTTGCGTCACAGATCAGTTGCACATTCACGGAATGAAAGTTTTTCCGGTTAATGTAAGCAAATGCATCACCGGATGGAGCCTTGATGCGTACGTGTGTGCAGTCTATGGCACCGATAACACCTGGCATGTTTGCAACTGCGCTGAACCCCTGCATTACTTCTGTCTGCCGTTGTGCGCCGTATGGAAATTGGATATACTCTGGCATTAATTTAATGATACCTCTGAGAACTGCAGGCAGGATGCGTCAATTTACATAGATAATTCACAATTATGAGTTTAATCTGAATCTTAATCCCGCCAATTGCCAACTAATTTAACTAAATATGTTATATTTTTAATCGTTTGTCATGTTTATATCACATGTTTCAAAGGCATCTGCGTATTGTGTACATAACAGAACGCATTATGAATTAAAATTGTAATTTCCAACAGTGACGAGCATTATTTATATGCGTTCTTAAATTTACACAAGCACTACGTGTGGTCAGCAGCATGTGTAGATTTTGTTAGTAGCTACGAAAAGATCGGAGCTACTAAAATATTGATGAATGCGGAGATGCACGTAAATTTCCGTCTGCGGTTTACACACAAATTCGTTCTGCTCACGTTTCATGAATGAGGCCCACTATGTTTATGATCAGCGGAGACACTGTGCATAATAATTAGCCATGCTGCTTTGTTTATGATCATTTGCTGTGCACAGTTAACGACGGCGAAAACCAAACGTCACCTCCAGAGTCTCTAAATCGCTCTGGGGGCTAACTTGTTATGGAGACACGCAGAGTGAGCGGACATTAGAGAGGGTGTGGCATGAGACTTTCCCGGTAGCAGTAGAAACACGGCTATACGGTCCGTGCGTGCGCTCTCCCACATTTCCACCGGGCGCGGAGCGGCTCCGCCGTGGGTTTGCTCCGTCCTCTGCCCGGCGTCAGTTCCCACCGGGCGCGTAACGGCAGCGTAGCGAGCCAGCCGTATACACGCGAGATAACGAGAACACGCGATAATCCTGACCATACGGAAGACCGCGAGATCCCGTGATAAACTGCAAAAAATTATGTGGTGCCCTCTAGATGTTTGCTCTCATTTAGCTCTCAAAGTGCACAAAATAGATTCATTTTACTTAAAAATGTACAAATTTTCTCCCGGGGGGGCATGCCCCCGGACCCCCCTAGATGGTTTGGTTCCATACTTTTAATTGTCAGTACCATATCATTAATGACTTTGATCTGGATCTCCTTTTAAGTGAATGCTAATATTTGATCATACATGATGCATCAGAGCTCCCCCCCATGCATAAAAAAAATTCAGGCACAGGAATTTTTTCTGCTTCAAGCCCTGTGAATTTCTCTGGTAAATTATTTGATAAAAATTGGTTAAGGCTATACATATTGAAGTATTTGTATTTTTACACCCTCTCCTGACCTCTCCTCTCTGCTCTGTGTAAACAGCCTCTCCTGTCCTCTCCTCTCTGCTCTGTGTAAACAGCCTCTCCTGTCCTCTCCTCTCTGCTCTGTGTAAACAGCCTCTCCTGTCCTCTCCTTTTACTCTGTGTAAACAGCCTGTCCTGTCCTCTCCTCTCTGCTCTGTGTAAATAGATTTTCAGTGAATATATGTCATGTGACCGCTGGTCTCAGTAATATCGATCATGTCTTCACAGAGCAGAATTTATGTTTTTAACAGTTATTCCAAACACTTTATTTTTGCGACATTTTAAATGAGCCATGGAGAGAGAAAAATGATCTAGACAGAAATATCAACATTTTTAGCTTAGTTTTTGTCAGAAAGTTCAAATTCCGACAATAAGATTTCACAGTTTCTTTTTACGATTAACAATGTATTTTTGGCAACATTTTTAAAAGGGGTTAATAGCAAAGTAAGGTTTTTCTGTAACAGCAAACATCAGGGCTTCTTTATAGTTTCATCCAACAGTTGTACAAAAAGAAATCCACCAGAAAAGAGTCTTGGAATTAGAGAACATGCCAGCATGTAGAAGTACTATAATGTCATCCAGATTGGTGTATACATGCCTGCAGTATATATTACTGTGGGTGTCAGCGTCCCTATCTACTCAATAATGTATATGCAGCATGTGTAGACCACCTGTCCTGGTGTCATCTAATCTCATCAGCATCAGATGAGTATCAGAGATCCACCTGTCCTATAGCTCAGAGCAGGTATGAGCTCTGAGCCTGGGGCAGAGGTGTGGTGGGGTGGGGGGTGCCAAAAGGAAACTATCTGACCATCATACTGATTATATTTCTTTACGCCTTCTCCAGGGCAAACAATAGCTGTTTTTCCTTTAGGGGGAAGAGTGGCCACCGGGAAAGTTTCAGGCCACACCCTCTCAAATGTCCACTCACTCTGCGTGTCTCCTTTACAAAAAGGGACGTATGGTTTTTGATCGTTGCAACAGATTAAACATGGGAGACTCAACTGTGGCCGCCGTCGCTAACTGTGCACAACGTCAGCAGCTGATCATAAACAAAGCAGCATGGCTAATTATGCACAGCGTCTCCGCTGATCATAAACATAGTGATCGTGAATTAACCAGCATCGCTAACTGTGCACAGAGTGTCCGGTGCTTGTTGTAAACAAACAGAGATCGCTAAGTGAACACCTCCTGCAGCAGCATCACATACACACTGTACTGCTACAGAGCTAACTGTTAGCCTATTAGCAATTTGCAGACTGGACGCTAAGGGGTTAACATCCCCTCCGGCTCTGCAGCTGGGAGAGACTGCTGCAGGAGGACTGTGCCGCTTCGACTCGTTCTTACCCTTGTTAACGAGCCTCCGACCCCCGCAGCTCATTAAGAAGAGTAAGAACGAGTCCCCAAAAGTCTCCAATAACACCAGAAAAAGTCGCTGGATTTGTCGCCGGTCGCTTTTTTGAAAAATAGTCGATAAGGGGGTCTGAAAAGTTGGTAAATATAGCAACAAAGTTGTCAACACTGCTTCGCCAGCTTTTACAAATGGCGCGTGTTGTTGTGGCGTCGAGTACTGCGTTACATCCTGCTTAGCGATCTATCCAATCAGTAACCAGGCTTTTTTCAGAGGAGAAAAACGGCCCTAGGGGCGTTTCAGCGAGTGAGACCCGCCTCGTTCCGGGTATTGGACTGTAGTGGAAACACCCTTAATCATTAACACTAAATAAATTCTGTAGTTATAGGGAATTTGTGGCTTAACTCAAAAAGTTAAAAATATGATAGAAAATGCAGCTGTTGTATTGTTAGAATTTGTGTTCTTTTCTGTGTTTGCGTCTTTAGAGAGGAAGTTCATGAGCACATGGGTCGATCGACTCAGCAGTCTCAGAGGGCAACAGAGTTGGAGGGGCTGCTAGACGTGGTGAGGACCAGAGTCCAGGACCTGGAGGACCGATACCTTGGCAAGGCCGTGCAACAGCACAGCCACACGCAACAACTGCAGCAGGAAAAACAAGAAGCACAGGTATGTCAACAGGCACATATTGATCAGATTGCATCAATAATTTGTTGTCTTTTTTTTGTAAATGTAGGTCTACATTATTTTGTTGTGCGTTGATGAGTGTTGGAGACATCAGCTGCAGAGATTTCAGACATCGTGTTTTGTTTCCTCTGTCTAGAAACGGTGTGAGGTTCTGGAGCAGAAGCTGTCCGAACAGAGGGAGGAAGCAGCTCAGCTCCAGAGGAAACTCTATTTCACCATCAAAGAAGAAGAGAGACGATTGGCTCATCAGAGTCAGACTTTCCAGCACATCTGCAACAAAGTGGTGCAGGACTCCTCAGCTGACCTGCAGTAAGATCATCAGTGACAGTTTACGACATTAGTTGAACAGTTATCAATTAAGTAGAGAATGCAATACCTGAAGCAATTGCGGTGGGAAATGCTGGATGCTGAATGGATGGTGCTAGAAGTAGTTGAAGTAGGAATAGTTTGAAAAGTGGGATTGTGTGAGATTAATATGAATGTACTGAAAAGTTGAATAATACTATTATTACTATTACTACTAATAATAATAATGTAAACAAAATATGGTCGCAGTAGCCGGTCACATTACCCGGCCAGTCGCAGTAGCTGGTCACATTAGCCGGTTGCAGTAGCTGGTCACATTAGCCGGTCACATTAGCCGGTCGCAGTAGCTGGTCACATTAGCCAGCCGGTCGCAGTAGCCGGTCACAGTAGCCAGCCGGTCACAGTAGCCGGTCGCAGTAGCCAGTCACATTAGCCGGTTGCGGTAGCCGGTCACATTAGCTGGTCGCAGTAGCTGGTGACATCAGCCAGCCGGTCGCAGTAGCCGGTCACATTATCCGGTTGCAGGAACTGGTCACATTAGCCGGTCGCAGTAGCTGGTCACATTAGCCAGCCGGTCGCAGTAGCCGGTCACAGTAGCCAGCCGGTCGCAGTAGCCAGTCACATTAGCTAGCCGGTTTGCAGTAGCCGGTCACATTAGCTGGTCGCAGTAGCCAGTCACATTAGCCGGCCGGGCGAAGTAGCCGGTCACATTAGCCAGCCGGTCGCAGTAGCTGGTCGCAGTAGCCGGTCACATTAGCCGGCTGTTCGCAGTAGCCGGTCGCAGTATCCGGTCGCATTATCTGGTCACATTAGCCAGCCGGTTGCAGTAGCCAATCGCAATAGCCGGTCACATTAGCCCGCCGGTCGCAGTAGCCGGTCACATAAGCTGGCCGGTTGCAATAGCCGGTCACATTTGCCGGTCACATTAGCCAGCTGGTCGCAGTAGCCAGTCGCATTTGACAGTCAGTAGCGACACTGAATCAGTGCAGAGGAAAACTAGTAATAAAACACAATAGTAGTATGTGGAGACAGAGGTCCCAAAAACAGCCTAAGAGCTATTCGCCTATCAGAAATGGAGAGAAACTGATGCAGTTGTCAGAAAGTGCGATGTCATGGTTGAGTAGAACTGGTGACACCAATGATTATTTTCTGTGCTGGCTTGTAAAATATGAGCACATTGTGACTGTAAAGATATCATGTTATGGCTATAAACAGAAAATGTTGTGCTGGTTCTTCTGACTGCAGGCTGTTGGATGTGATTGACTTCTATGAGACTAAACTGACTCAGCTGCTGGGGGAGCTCAGGTAACTCATGCCTCCCAAAATGTTTGTTGAGACCCCAACAAGGGATTGAGAGATTATTCCCAATCATTTAATTTGCCTCTGCTTGTACTACACTGTTCATTATTATTTTCTCCCCAGATCTGTCAGAGGAGGACCAGAAGGATCTCATCAGACAGGAACGAAGAAGGCAACCAGCAATGTTACCCCATCCTTCAAAACCATTCTCAAGGTAACCTGACAAACGTTTCTTCATTTTCCAGATTTCCAGTTAAAGCAGTCTCTAATGCTCTTGCATTTCTTCCAAGACATGTCAGGAACAGCAAAAGGGAAGCAGAAGTCAAATAGAAGAGCTGAAGAGGGAGGTGGAGCGCTTGAAGCGAGAGTTGGAGATGAGGTGTGTTTATCCGCCCTGAAACAAATGGAACAGAAACAGAATCCAATGCTAGAAATTGGGGGGAAATTGTACTTGTGTACAGACCATAGACTGTATATAAATAATGGACGTAGTCACTGTGATGTCACCCATTGGTTTGTGGCCCATTGGAAGCATCTAGTTCAGCGTTACACTCTTCGCCATCTTGCGTCGCCATCTTGTTTCTGATGCGGGGAGCAGACCATATCTGGACTGTGGAGGAGCGAGAGGGAGAGAGAAGCCACTGCTAATTCATGTTAGCATTAACTGGAGCATCAACTGGGATGTTCACTTTGGCTAGCAAAAAACAAAATGTATGTTACTGACCTCAGTACTGAACAGCGACTCCTTGGAGTGTCTGTTTGTTCAACCAAACGCTGAACAAGACATTTTTACTGAAAAAAACGTTCAAATTAAGTGAAAATACAGTGAAAGGGTCAAAGTTATGAGACCAAATCGGTAAACGTCCTTTTTTATATCTATATAACGTTATATATAACTTTATTGACACGTTGCCATGGATACGCATTGTTCTGCTTCCCTCCTGATGACGGCTCGCCTTGTTAGTGACCTGTCAATCAAAGCTAGCCACACCCCAAATCACATGATTCTTTGTCTTGTATTTTCTTCTAAATGGGGCCATTATTTAGAACTATTAACATCAAATTGTCTTGAAGAAGATTTTTTACTAGTGATTGAGACCATAGTGTTGTCCTAAAAAAATTTCTGAGGTAATAAATCAAGTGACAAGTTTTCTCATTTTGCATTGAAATGAATGGACAGATTTTTTTTTGCAGCAAAACTTAGCACCCCCTGCTGGAATTTTCAGTAGAATGCAGCTTAAGGCACTTCCTGGTTTGACTCCCTGCTCAGACCCGGAGGTTGCCGCCTGGTACAGGTAGAATAGAAAGCTACCACTGCTGCAATGCTGTCATGTATTTCGCCAAAGTCGGGACATAAGAAAAAAACACTACGAGCATTAGTCCCTGAAAAAGTGGCGCGATCAACCCCCTGGCTCATGAGCTAAAATGCACGTATTGTCATATCAGTGATCCCTCTGACTGTTCCTCTGTGCAGGCCCACACTCAAAGAAGTGAAGTTCTACAAGCACAAACTCCGCCGTTTGGAGGGCTCAGACAAACACAACAACACAAGGTAAGAACCCTTGAGTCAGTTTGCTCTAAAGTAGTGATGTGCCAATGAAGCCTCATGAACCATTGTCATTATTTTCTGAGCCCACTATATGGAGCAATTGGTTTAAAGAAAAAGGCTTGAGCAATGATAATTGTGTGTGCTTTCAGCTCTTTGTTGAATGGAGAGCACTTTCTGAGTGGGCCCAGAAAATAATGACAATGGTTCATGAGGCTTCACTGGCACATCACTACTCTAAAGTGATAAATAGTTCCAAATGTTAAGGACCAGGGTTTGGGTATCATCGGATAATCTGTAATTAATTTCTAATTTCACTCCCCAGCTGGTCAGCTTTCACATTAGTAATTATAGGGCCAGTATCCATTTATTGATCTAATTAGAAGCACAGCACTCATGTACAGTACCAACCATGTTTTACAGATTTCCTAAAGATGACAACACAGCTGAGCTCAATGAGAACATCAGTGACCAGGCCATGTGTTCCCACTATCACAATGTAAGACTTCTTTATTGTTGGTTGCTGAAATTCACTCTCTTTTCAAAACAAAACTAGCAATAAACTGCCATTAGACCTGTCACTATAATGACTATACAACCTATCGTTCGATATATAAAAATGGACATGATAGTTTTTGTGGACTCAATAATTGTTGTTTTCATCGGACTCTCTGTGTCAGCCTCGGTGATTCTGTGTCCTCCACTGCTCCTCTCTCATGTGGGGTCCTGCAGGGCTCTGTGCTTGGCCCTCTTCTTTTCTCCCTCTAGCTACTCCCAGCTTGGGTCTTTTGTCAGGAAACATGGTATTTCATTTCACTGTTATGCTGATGACAGCCAGATCTATGTCCCCCTCAAAAAAGCTGACTCCTACTCTATTGACCCACTCCTAAGTGGAGTGCAGAGGCTAACTGCACATTGGCCCCCGCTTATTGTAAACAATCAGCATGCTAACTGTACACAAAGTGTACGCCGCTGATCGTAAACAAACCAGCATCGCTAACTGTGCACAGAGTGTCCGGTGCTTGTTGTAGACAAACGGAGGTCGCTAAGTGAACACATACTGCTGCAGCACATACACACTGTACTGCTAAAGAGCTAACTGTTAGCCTGTTAGCACTGACTGTCCTGCCTCTTCAAGGAGCCACACGTCTCTTATAGTGGACGTGTTATAACACAGACTTTTTGTGCTATTTCGATAATACTACAAATGTTTGACAGGCAGTAGGAATTGAGAAAAAAATCTCTGAAACAGCTCATTTATAATATACAATAATATATTCATCTCAGTGCAGTTTCTGTTAACAGAGCCAGAGAGTCTATTTTATTTGTTTTGATTGTAGTTTATTTATTTATGTTTTATTTATCTAGGATGTTTTAATATTTATTTTTCACATTTGATGAGATGAGATGATGAGATGAGATTCAATTTTATTGTCATTGAACAGAGTAACAAGTACAAGGACAACAAATTGACCATCAACTCGTCCAAACATATACGTAAACATACATACAATATGACAAGGGGGTGGACAGGACAGTGAGACAGGAATGGAAGAAATACAGCATAACAAGAGGATAGGGGAGCAACATGAGCACATATTCAATACTTTTCACAACATGAACAAATTTGATTTAAATTCCAGGCCTAACTGCCATCCCTTTCCTGAATAATTCCAGATGTTGAATGAGATCAGTGGTATTTTGACCAGTTCCAACGCTCCGTTACGACTGCACAGGCAGAAAGCCTCCTCTGTTGGTTTTGAGCTGGCTGAGTTTCAGCCTCTCCTCCCCACACTGGAGCTCTGGGCCCAACAGCTCCACCTACTGAAGGTAAACATAATCTGAAACCTTGATGGGAAATACTACATAGTTTATGAGAGCTTTGTTTCGTTGATAAAGCTCAGAAGTCAGTCCTGAATAACCTACCTTGAGTTTGAGGATGTTTCTCCAGGTGTTTAACTGACTACAATTGTTGCATGTGTGTGTTGGTAGCCTCTGCAAAGGAGTTTATTTAAACTGAGTGGCAGCCTGATGCCCTGGCAACCACCTGATGGTGGCCAGAATGCTGAAGAAGCGGTGAAAGTGGAGGACATGATGCTGCTGGTGGACACCATGCTGGAAAACACCTCGACTAAGGATGAGAAGGTAGAACTGCCGTGCTTTATACTACCTGCTCAATGTAGTGTTTAACCCTTCAAACCCCTAAGCCGTTTCAAGGGCTACATTTTTTAAGGCCAAATCTAATCATGGCTTCACATTGTAAGTGATAATCAGTGTATCATTTGTTCTTTCCATTTTCAATTGGCAATCAAAAATCAAATAATGAAAAATTCACTGGTTATTTTGTTATTTGTTTTTTATGATCGCAAAAAAAAAAAGAAAAAAATGCTTGTTTTTTCATACTTCAATATTATTATTTATTTATTTATTATTATTATTTAATTGGTCGGGTTTTTCAATAGTTATAGTGAAATAATAATTTCTTGATGGGAATGCACTGAGTAGGTTATGTCAACTTTTAGTGAAACTTGTGTTTTGAAAGCATTGTTCATTTTTGGATGGCAGCAAAAATTTGAAAAGAATCACATATTTGACCAATAATAAAAAATATGAAAATGATATATCAAAGTGTTGGGTTGCCTTAAAAGGTGAACAAAAAAGTTATAGTAATAATTTTTTTCTACATGTCCTAAACCAGTCTTGTGTCATGGGGTCCTTTTTGACCCCTGAGGACCATGGGTGCATAGTCAACGGGAGGACTACACAAGAGTTAATGGTGTATAATACACTCCATGGTGGTAGTTTGTAGCAGTTCTCAAAGTGTCTCTGGTAAATCTGAAATCATCCCAGATCCAGATTCGGGACATGGCAGGAACCAGTGAAACCTCCTCATTTAAGAGGCATTGTTTGTCCTGCTAGGTGCTCAGGAGTCCCACTCGATACACTCTGGGCTCCATGGTGTCCCACTTCCAGAAGCTGTTTGACGTGACCTCCCTCAGGGGCGTGTACCCACGTATGAACGAAGTCTACACCCGACTGGGAGAGATGACCAACACCATGAGGAACCTCCGAGACGTCCTACAGCTAGGTTAGCTTCCGCTCCAATGTTAGCTTTATGTGTTTGTCAGTCCGTTTGGGATATAACATTTACATTTAATCATTAAGCAGGCGCTTTTATCCAAAGCGACTTACAGGAAAAAAGGGGAACAATCAAGGTATAGTGCAATAAGAGGTCTCGTGCAGAGACCAATGGGTCATCAGGAGGAAATGACAGATAGAGCTGAATGTCATCTGCATAGCAGTGTTAGGAAAAGCCATGTGAGCAGATAATCTGACCCAGAAAGCTGGTGTAGATAGTGAATAGCAGGGGCCCCAGCAATGAGCCCTGGGGAACCCTGTGGAGAGGCAATGCAAAGTAGACAACTGTCCATGCCAGGATACACTGAATGAGCGTCCTTTCAGGTAGGAATCAAACCAGGACATAAGGATATAAGGACTGAAATGACTGTCTTTGATAAACGGATTAAAAATGTTGATTGTGGTTTTGTGTCAGACAGCAAGGTTCCTTCTGCTGAGGTGGTGAACCACGTGTCCAGACTGGTGTCCTCCACTGGGCTCCATAATCTGCTGGGAGATGCAGATATTGACAGGTATATTCACATGTACAGAGAATATCAGCTGCTGCTTGAAGCAAGCGTTTCTGAAAAGCCCCAGTAATGTGGAATGCTTTTGTTTTCCAGTATTATCATCAAAGTAAAGCAGCATGACGAGTTCTTCCCTGCTTTCCACGGCCTCATGCTGGACATTTTACACACTCTAGGTGAATATGACACAATTACAACACATGAGATGACAAAAACTTCAAACACAGAGCAACACATAATGTATTATTAACCCATATATTAACCCATTTAGGCCTAAAACGCCTGGAAAAAATGTGTGGAAAACCTATGGGCGATTTAAAAAAAACAAACCCTAAAACCTGAAGTTTTTTTTTGTAATTTTATGTCTTTTTTTTGGTAATTCTGTGTCTTTTTCGGGTAATTTTGTGTCTTTTTTTGGTAATTCTGTGTATTTTTTAAAAATATTTTTTGTGTCTTTTTTGGTAATTTTGTGTCTTTTTTTGGTAATTCTGTGTCTTTTTTAGTAATTTTGTGTCTTTTTCGGGTAATTTTGTGTCTTTTTTGGTAATTCTGTGTCTTTTAAAAAAATATTTTTTGTCTTTTTTGGTAATTTTGTGTCTTTTTCGGGTAATTCTGTGTCTTTTTTGGTAATTCTGTGTCTTTTTAAAATACTTTTTGTGTCTTTTTTTGGTAATTCTGCCTTTTTTAATAATTTTGTGTCTTTTTTTGGGTAATTCTATGTCCTTTTTGGTCATTTTGTGTCTTTTTTTGGTGATGATTTCAAAGTTCTGGAAAAGTCCCATGATGCATTGTGACACTCCCACATGTATTCTGATGCATTTCATTGGCCAACCGACCAAAAATAGGTGGAAAAAACTACAAACACTACAAAACGACGTATCTGCTTTCCCGGCTTAAATGGGTTAAACACATGTATGGATAATAAAAAGTAGAAATTGAAATTTGCTTTTGTGTGTTCCAGGGGTGAGTCACCTGGACGACATCCTTCCAGCTCTCAAGTCTTTGAAACAATGACACGTGGCTGTGACTCGACTTGTGTTTTGTTTAATGTAATGATTGTGGAGTGTTACTTGTGTTTTGAATAAAAACTGAAAATTGGATAGATAAGTCTCAGTAAGTATTAGCATCAGTAGGGGAGAATAAATGCTAGACAGGAGCGTATTGGGAAATCCATCTTTTTATTATAATTAACAACTTTAAACAGTAGTCATGGTGAGGGAGGAATTCATAAAAGGATTTTGAGGCTTCTGCGGCCGCTGAATGTGCAAATATGGCAAAAAGCAAACTTGTAATTTTCAAAGCAACTTCAGACTTAAAACTCAAAACTACCAAACATTCAATAATTTTCTGAATTTTAACCCTTTATATGCCAGTTTATATATTTGAAGTTTTTCCATAATTTCTTCAAAAAAACCCCCACAAAAAATGAATTTTTCCCCATAATTTAAATAGTAGGGAGCTGAGGTTTTGGTGGTGATAAGGGTCTTGGACATGTCAAAGATTAGCAATAAATTTGATTTGATTGCATCAGTATTTTTTATGTTGTGCCAGATACCCCCTCTGGTGACCCTTGTGGCCAAAAAAGGCCACGCACACTAAAACTATTATTAAATCACCATACATCAACATTTTTTTCAGAATTTCTTTTTCATAAATCTCTTAAACAACTTCAGACTTGTTGAACACCAGCACGAATGGAAAAGCTGCCAGATAAATGTAGAGCAGAAAAAAAGTATATGATGGAGTAGAAATATAAAGTGGAATAAAAAGACATACTCAACTTGAGTAGGGCTGGGCGATATATCGATATATTTTTAAATGTGATATGGAATTAGACAATATCGCCTAAATCGATATAATAAAAAAAAAAAAAATATATATATATATATAAATACTGCCCTCACTATGGTTTGTCATATTTAGTTATTTTGTAATGTTCGTTATTCTTTTCTCATATAAATATATTTATTTCAGGAAAAGATTGGCCTATTTTATTTTACGGGTTATTTTTATGTAAGATATTTTTTATTTAAATGTGCACTTTATGGAGCTTTTAAAAAAATAATTTAAAAAAGGTACTCCTGTTATACAGTATTTATGTTCAGTTAAAAAACAAAACGGTTTCAATAAAACTACTTGTGACATGTCATATTTGACTTTGACAGAACATTTGCTCTCACTTTGCGACAAAAATGTCAGGATATATATCGTATGTCGATATTCAGCCTAAATATATCGGGATATGACTTTTGGTCCATATCGCCCAGCCCTATACTTTGGTAAATGTATTTAGTTACATTTCTCAAACTCTAGGCTGAACTGAATGACAGTTATGAGGACCTGGCTGACTCAGACCTGGACTATATCAGACCTGTTCAGTCCTGTTGTGCAACATAGCAACCAGTTAATGTTTCCCATAACCTCCTATACACACATGACTCAAACACACCCTGCTGACTTATGTTGTGTTTACAGACTTAACTTTTGTAAACACCATATAAAAACAATATCTGACCTGTTTATTGAAGTGAACCATTTTCACAATAACTGAATTATTTGATTAAATAAAAGTAATTCAGCTTATTACACAATAATAATTATCAGAATCAGAAACACTTTATTGATCCACAGGGGGAAATTGTTGCTGTATATAAGAAACAGAAATTGAAGTTTGCACTGTAAATAATCGCTGTGAACTCTACACTTATTTACTGTTTTATTCACAGTTCATCAGTGTTTGATTTTTACAGTATAGTGCTGTATACTTTACAATAAAAATCAGTCATTGTGACAAAATCACAATAGTTAAAACAATACTGTAGAAAAAACAGTAGATAGTAAAAGTAATAGAACGACTGTATTTTTCCAATTTTATCATAATTTTGATCAGAATCAGTCCTTTACAAATGCTGATTAAATAATTAACTTAAAGTTTTTCATACAAAACACAGTATAGAAATCAATTGTAAAACAGTAATGTATTAATATTATTTTCTCTAGTGTATAGAGTAATCACTTGCAATTACTAGTTATTTCTATAAAAAGTAATGATGGAATCATTATCAAATTAACAGCATTGTTTATTGTGCCGTATTCCCATATACAGTATCATTAAAAATGTTTAACTGTTATTTTATTCTTACAGTAAGCAAATCACAGTGTTTAATTGTTTTTTATTGTACAGTATAAAAACAGTACTGTAAATGAAAATACAGTAGTTCTAATGTAAATAATAATTACAGTAAGTTACTTGTTAATTGCTGTAAAAAACAGTAAATTCTTTACAGTGTGTAAATAAAATCATGATACAACAATGGAAACTAGAAATGAAACAAGTCTTTAGTAAATAAAGATTTTCTACAAATAGAAATATGGAAATATAGAAATACATTTTAAGTAAATAGAGTTATGCATAAATATGTATATATGTAACAACAGTGTAATGAAACCTGACTAGTTTGTTTCTATTTGCATTTGTATAGCTTTTTTCAGATTTTTATTAACAATGAGAGAAATACAGGCGTTCAGGATATAAACAAGACATACAAAGAAAAATGTCAGTTACAGAAACTGTAGATTAAAATATATATATAAAAATAAAATAATAATATAATAAGGCACTTAGGGTATAAGGCTTACTTTTATACTACTACTACTTTTATACTACTTCTAGGATTCCTGAAATTAAGCTTTTAAAGTGTAGCAGAGTGTAGAGTGCGCTCACATTTCTTATTTGACATCAATTCTAAAGTCTATATGTATATAAAATTTCTATTTTCTATTGTAAAAACACTAAAGTTAGGGAGGGATTTGGAAAACTTAGTCTTGTGGATGTGAAACTTACCCATTAGAAGCATAAGATTTGTTATGAAGCATACTGTTTTGTTATTAGATTCAAATTTTGAAATAATATCTTTAGCTTAAAAAACTATGGGCTGTCCAGTCTTATCGAGAATGAATTTTTCCATATCCCTCCAATGCATTTGTGTAGCTTGTAATTAATTTGTATTCTCTATGAGCTGCTCATTTTTTATAGGCCTCATAGACTTTAGAAATAAGGTAAACAGAATAGTCCTTTTGTCTTATTTTGAGAAAAAGGAGGACCACTCCAGGAGTAATAATGCGTTATTGACATTAAATTTAAAATATAATGACATTTGAAAGTGTACTGAAAGGAAAACAAATCTTTAGAAGTTTAAAGCAACACGAATGAGGTTTTGAACCCCCCTCCGGACTGAATGGTAGAGTCCGAGACTGAGTGGCCGAGAACACAGAAATAGAGGACATAGAGCAGCTCTGTCTCACTCTGCGCGTACTCCGCGTTGTTACCGGATCTACCTTCTGCAGCTCTGTACTGAGGGCAGATAATTGGATATTCTGTGTGTGTCTACGGCAGTTTACATGTTGTTTTGCTTCGTTAGCGGCTAACCGGCGTATTAAAGCGTATTAAAGTGAATTACAATGGCTGCCGAGTGCTCTCAAGAGGCAGTGCTGTGTTTTCTGAAGGAGAGAGGCGGCAAAGTGAAAAACACGGATTTAATAGAGCATTTTAAGGCCGTTTTCCCGGAGGAACCGGAGGAGAAAGCGGCTGTCCGTAAGTCGTTTAAAAACTTCGTTGACAATGTTGCTTTTGTAAAAACCGAGAGTGGAGTTAAATATGTCTGTCTGAAGAAGAAGTTTCGCGGTTTGGAGAACCGTTACCATAGTCACGGTGATGACGTAGCGGGGGAGCCAGCCCTGCAGCCGCACGTGCAACAACAACAACCTCCACCTGGCTCAGGTTACGGAAATGACAGCCAGGTAAGAGTTCCGCATTTTTCCTCATCTGCAACCATTTACCAGGACAAAGCAGACGACGGAAGTCCTGAGTCCAGGTGTCCTGAGTTTGTTTGCATAGTTGAGGAGGTGGACAGCTGCTCAGGTGAGATGGGGAACAGAACCAGCTTCTGGGGGGAGAAGAGGGAGTCAAAGAAGTCTGAAAAAGCTCCTGACATACCAGAGATTGCAGTGATTGAAGCTTCGCCGCTCCCTGCTGAGGGATCTATGTTCACTCTGCCTGGGCCTGCACAAACTGGTCCTACGGGACAGGAAGGACTCAGTCCCAGAGACACACAGGTTGAGACTCTTTCCCCAGAAGCCCTCAAGGATGCCGAGCAGGTGACTGGGTGCAGGTATGAGTCAGACGACGGAGAGGACGAGGGACATTTGGACGTGCACAGCTTGTCTGGGAGCGAAGACACCAGCAGCCCAAAAGGCAGCCGGAAACACTTCATCGAGGTCATGATGAACAGCTCGCCACAGGTGAGGCGCAGCATGGTGTACCGCGGCTCCGTGTACCTGTCCTCCAGGAGCGACAGCGACTCGCTCTCCCTGGTGTCCATTGACGACAGGACGTCGGTGGCGCTGGACCCGCTGGAACACGAGTGGATGATGTGTGCTTCGGACGGAGAGTGGGGCAGCCTGTGCAACCTCCTCGCCACCGAGCCCGGCCTCCTCCTGAAGAAGGATTTCGTCACTGGTTTCACTTGCCTGCACTGGGCGGCCAAGCAGGACAAACCCGAACTCATAGCGCTGATCATTAATTTTGCCAAACAGCACAATGTTCCCATCAGTGTGGACGTGCGGTCCAACACGGGCTACACGCCGCTGCACATCGCCGCCATGCACAACCACATGGATGTGGTGAAGCTCCTGGTGGGGGCCTACAACGCCGACGTGGAGATCAGGGACTACAGCGGGAGGAAGGCCTGCCAGTACCTTACCGACAACGTCAGCGTGGACATTCGGGACATCATCGGAGCGTACGAGCGTTCGGATCCAGAGGACGCACACGGCAAGGATGGGGGGCGCTGGAGGTTCTCCAAAGTCCTCCAGTCTAAACCCCTCAGACTCCTCAACCCCTCAGACTGTGACTATGTAGACGGGGAGGCTCGGCCCAGAGAGAAGCCCCTCAGGAGGAAGTCTTCCTTCAGCAGGATGAAGCCCAAACTGCAGAAGCTCCGCAGGAGGACGTCCCAGATCGTCCACAGCGTGTCCTTCCATGACACCGAGGAGGGGGAGGGTTCTAGGAGAGAGTCCTTCAAGACCAGGCCCAAGACACATTTCTTCGGGTGAGATCAGTTCTGGCACAGGGACATTCTGTAGCTCAAAACTTGATTTTTTTTTTAATGCAAAACTTTTATCTTTTGATAGATTTGTTATCCAAGGGAACATACTTAATATAATAATGTGATCTAATAGTAGAAATGCCCAGCAGGCTGTTTATTTTAGATAGATTATTGATCGTTACCTTCTCAAATTTCATTTAATGCGTATTTTAGGGCTGGGCGATATGGACCAAAAGTCATATCCCGATATATTTAGGCTGAATGTCGATATATGATATATATCCCAATATTTTTATCCCAAAGTGAGAGCAAATGTTCATTCAAAGTCAAATATGACATGTCACAAGTAGTTTTATTGAAACTGATTATTTAAATGAGCATAAATACTGTATAACAACAGGAGTACCTTTTTTTTTTTTTTTTTTTTTAAATCAAAGCTCCATGAAGTGCACATTTAAATAAAAAAATATCTTGTCCCAGGACTCATGGGTCAAGAACTATTTGTCGAAAAATAGCAACAAATTGCCACATTATGGGATGTCCAATAATGGCTCCCTCGGAAAAAAACTTACTATAGTATGTCTATTTTTGTCAAAAATTGTCAAATTTTAAAATGCCTAAAAAAGCTTAACATGGGTCAATTATATTCTGTTTAAACATATTAGAGCATCATATGACCAGAAATATTTATATTCATGAGCGAAAAGAATAACGAACATTACAAAAGAACTAAATATGACAAACCCTAGTAAGAGCAGCATTTATATATAAAGAAAGAAAAAATATTGAACTATATCGATATATGCGATATGGTCTAATTCCATATCACATTTAAAAATATATGGATACATTTTTTTATCTCGATATATCGCCCAGCCCTATGTATTTATTAGTTTCATTGGTTCTGTTAATGATTTAGGTGCTTGTTCACTACAGAAACAGCACAGTAAGAACATTCCAGCTTCTATACTGTATATTACAACGTTTTGGCTTTCACAATCTGCCATAAATGCACATCATATTACAGTATGTACCAGTTTGAAACCTAGATTAGATGTTTTGGCTGCAGGTCAGCGTGTCTCCTCTGACACACACAGCTGACGTTAAAGCCTCCCGTCCTTGAGTGTGTAATCTGCAGGCAGATTTCTGTGTCACAAGGCTGCAGGGTGAAACCAGATCAGGGGCATTACAAAGACCTTCTGGTCCCGGTTCAGTTTACTTTTCATTCTTTACGGGATTTAAATCTGTCCAGAGGAAACCGGCTTTTTAAGACATGCCTTCACTGTAAAACTTTCCAGTGTAACTTTACACTAAACTCTAAATAATGGCATTCTCCTAAAGGGCTTGAATGACAGATTTTTACTAGAGCCCGACCGATATATGGGACTTTTGAGACAGATGCGATACTGATTTGATATCCGATACGGTGGCCGATATAGTCATTTTGTGTGTACGTGGATTGTGCACCAATTTTTCGTCACTCTACAAAGAGCTACTTTTTCAAACATAAAACTTTATTAAATAATATTTAACATTGATATTCATTATTACACATTATACAAACAATGTATTACATTCAGCAACTTATATAAATGAAAACAGAAATTAAGGAATAAATTAGAATAATAAGAATAAAATAAATGGCAAAATAAAAATAAATATTGTTTTGTTTCAGTCAATGGCTGACTATTTAAAAAAAGAAAAAATAATATAAAATTAATATAAAACTAGTGGTCGACGGATACGGGCTTTTTAAGGCCGATACCGATTATTTTGACATCAGTCTTAACTGATCCCCGATATGTGCTGCCGATTTTTTTGGGGCCGATTCTTGAAGCCGATATTGCCTTTTCTCCCTCCATTTACATGATAAAAATGACACAATGATAACAAATGTTACACAAGTCTCAATTTAAACAAAAAAAGAAACATTTATTAACAAAACAAACAAAACATATTAACAGTTGGATAGCAGATTTCCTTTTTTCCGGTATCAGCAGCAGCTCACCAGAGAATGGCAGATGTTGCACCGAGCCTTGCCTGCTGTTGGCTCAGTGAAATGGGCTAATTGATCGGCGAATGCACGCACGTATCGGCCAATGCCGATACAAGTAAAAAACGCAAATATCGGCCAGCCGACATATCGGTCGACCTCTACAGCAAACACACCAAGCAACATTTTCATCGGTCAGCGAGCATATACACCGATACTGATATTTCTTTGATAGGCCAATATCGGCTCATAATATCTGTCAACTGATGTATCTGTCGGGCTCTACTTTCTACAGCATGACACTGTGACGTTAATACAGTAATACTGCTCACATCTTACTTTAAATTTACATCAGAGGGCTACAGTGTGTCATTATCCGTCCAGAAAAGACTGTTTTTAACCTCAGCTCTGGTGAGTCACTAAAACTAACTCCAGCCCTCCCTGGAAACACTAGAGCCACGTGGGGGTTAAACTGAAGAATGTGGATAAATCCTCTGTTTACAAATGCTATTCTGAACAGGAATGTGGAAGAGTCTACAAAAACTTACTAGTTGTTTCATATATGTGTGGAAACCAGACTGGAAAATATCCGCATGATGTTTTTACAGTCATTTAATGTGCAGAATGTTGCTTCATGTGGGAACAGGACTCTGTACATACTGTACAGGCTGAGCATAGTGCTGATGTTGTTAGTCAGTTAACCCTTCTGTGGTCCTGGGCTCCTTTTTGACCCCAAATCATTTTCAACATATGATTAATATAGGTTAACTTTCATAGAATTGCTTGAAATTTTCAGCATATGTGCCCCTCTGCATCCTTTTTAGATATAAATTTTAACGTTCTTCATACATTTTTACGTGTTTTATACATTTTTATAGCACCTGTGGTCCTCAGGGGTCCAAAATTACCCCATGACGTTAGACTGGTTTTAGGACATGTAGAAAAAAATGATTACCAACTTTTTTTTTTCACCTTTTAAGGCAACTCAAGACTAACACATTGATATATCATTTTCATATTTTTTTCATTATTATTGGTAAATTTTAGTCAAATATACAAAATTAGGCCTCATTTCAAGGGCAAAAAAAGTAATAATACCTGATTTTTTTTTCTTCAATAGTAATAGAAAAAAAAACGGTAGTAGGTTATGTCAACTTTTAGTGAAACTTATGTTTTGAAAATGTAGTTCATTTTTGGATGTCAGCAAAAATAATGATTGTGTGATTTTTTTTAAAAAACTTTTTATTGCTGTCATCTAAAAACGAACAATGCTTTCAAAACATAAGTTTTACTAATAGTTGACTTAACCTACTCTGTACATTCCCATCAAGAATTTTTTTCCCACTATTACTATTGAAAAAAATATTCAGGTTTTATTACCTTTTTTTCTCTCGAAATGAGGCCTAATTTTGTTTATTTGACTTAAATTGACCAATAATAATGGAAAAAATATGAAAATTAAATATTTTTTGGTCATGAGTTGTGGTCAAAAGGTGAAAAAAAAGTTGGTAATCATATTTTTCTACATTTCCTAAAACCAGTCAAATGTCATGGGGTCCTATTTTGACCCCTGAGGACCACCAGGACTACACAAGGGTTAAAGAGAAAACTAATCTGACTGTCTCTCTGTGATAATGCCAGCCAGTATTGAAACCTTTTCAGTGTTTAGTTTAAGTTTATTTTCCAACAATGTTCAGTTATTCAAACACTATGAATTGAGGATCCTTTAAAGATAGTTTAAATGCCAAGTTAATTCTAATAATAAGTCTCACTCAGTACATATGTTGGTTGAAGGGATTCTTGTTTTAATATGTTAAAACACATTACATCATTGTTGATTTTAAAATAATGAGACGTTTGGAATGATCAAAGTGAAATGTTTGTATAATGTAATTAGAGAATGACTCTCCACACTAAGCTGCTTAAAGAGAACAGAAAGTGCCGTCTGTATCTTATTGTAATTAACCCTTTGATGCACTACATGGGTCTAAAGTGACCCGACTAAGTTTTTATTTTCTATTTCTTTGCAATAAATTATTTTCATCATTCAGTATTCCAGGTTTTCCTCAATTAGTTTGTTTTTGATCATCATACATCCTTATTTTATGTTTTCCTTTATTCATTTTTTAAAATAAAATCCCTTTTTCTAATGCACAACATGGGTCAAAAATGACCCATATCCATTTTTTAGCTAAGTAGCTTGCTAAGCTAACTGCTTAGCTAATTTCTTGGCTAAGTATTTAGCTAAGTAGCTTGCTAAGCTAACATCTTG